>NW_026129763.1:7550-37059 GCF_022985175.1 Labeo rohita | reverse complement strand
TGTTGGAAACATGCTAGCGACATACTAATCATGTTAGAAACATACTAGCAACTTTGCTAATCATGTTAGAAACATGCTAGCAACATGCTAGTCGATTGATAATCTGACCAATACTATCTATCTGTCTATCTATCTATCTATCTGACTGACATTCAAACTTTAAAACTTCTAAATATTTCAGACTGAAAACCATCCAAACTTAAAACTTTAAACTTAAACTATTTAAACTTTTGAAACTTTTTTCAAACTTTTCAAACTTTTCAAACTTTTTCAAACTTTTTTTAAAACTTTTCAAACTTTCTGGTCCGGCTTTCTCAAGCCAACTTAAAGTTTGTCTTGACGAACTTTTTTATCTAGTTATTCTTCTTCTTCTTATTTTTCTGGCCGCAAATTTTTTGGACACCTACTCCTCCTAGACCGTTCAAGCTACATACTCCAAACTCGGGTCAGATCTTCATACTGTTCTGACTTAGTGTGCTATATCTTTTCAGACTGGTTTGAGTTACGGTTTTCTTAAAAATTAATATTAAAAATCATAAAAAGTCCCATAGACTTTCATTGACCAAAAGTCCATGTCTGTTTGAACTATGTTTAATGTAAACTGCTAGAAGCCATAGATACTCAATTAAGCTTTAAGATATCTATGTTCTTTCTAACTAATAACTAATCTATCTATCTATCTATCTATCTATCTATCTATCTTCTATCTATCTATCTATCTATCTATCTATCTATCTATCTATCTATCTATCTATCTATCTATCTATCTATCTATCTATCTATCTCTATCTATCTATCTATCTATCTATCTATCTATCTATCTATCTATCTATCTATCTATCTATCTATCTATCTATCTATCTATCTATCTATCTATCTATCTATCTATCTATCTATCTATCTATCTATCTATCTATCTATCTATCTATCTATCTATCTATCTATCTATCTATCTATCTATCTATCTATCTATCTATCTATCTATCTATCTATCTATCTATCTATCTATCATCTATCTATCTATCTATCTATCTATCTATCTATCTATCTATCTATCTATCTATCTATCTATCTATCTATCTATCTAAATCTATCATATCTATCTATCTATCTATCATCTAACCTATCTATCTATCTATCTATCATGATCTATCTATCTATCTAATCATGTTAGAAACATGCTATCTATCATCTCTATGCTAGTCATGCTATCATGCTAAAACATCTAGCTACATGCTATCATGCTATGCTAGTCTATCATCTAAAAAACATGCTATCATGCTAAACATGCTAATCATGCTAGAAACATGCTATCATGCTCATGCTAATCATGCTAAAAACATGCTTAGCTACAACATCTATCTACATGCTCATCATGCTAGAAACATGCTAGCGACATGCTAATCATGCTAGAAACATGCTATCATGCTAATCATGTTAGAAATGCTAGCGATGCTAGTCATGACATGCTAGCTACATCATGCTAGAAACATGCTAGCAACATGCTAATCATGTTAGAAACATGCTAGCAACATGCTAATCATGTTAGAAACATGCTAATCACATGCTAATCATGCTAGAAACATGCTAGCACATGCTAATCATGCTAGAAACATGCATGACATGCTAATGTTAGAAACATGCTAGAAACATGCTAGTCATATGAAACATGCTAGTGACATGCTAATCATGCTAGAAACATGCTAGTGACATGCTAATCATGCTAGAAACATGCTAGAAACATAATCATGCTAGAAACATGCTAACAACTTTGCTAATCATGCTAGAAACATGCTATGACATGCTAATCATGTTAGAAACATGCTAGCGACATGCTAATCATGCTGCTAATCATGTTAGAAACATGCTAGACATGTCATGCTAGAAACATGCTAGCGACATGCTAATCATGTTAGAAACATGCTAGCGACATGCTAATCATGTTAGAAAACATGCTAAAAAACATGCTTCATGCTAGAAACATGCTAGCATGCTAATCATGTTATGCATGCTAGCGACATGCTAATCATGTTAGAAACATGCTAGCACATGCTAATCATGCTAGAAACATGCTAGTGACATGCTAATCATGATCGAAACATGCTATCGACATGCTAATCATGCTAGAAACATGCTAGCGACATGCTAATCATGTTAGAAACATGCTAGCAACTTTGCTAATCATGCTAGAAACATGCTAGCGACATGCTAATCATGTTAGAAACATGCTAGCAACATGCTAATCATGCTAGAAACATGCTAGTGACATGCTAGTCATGCTAGAAACATGCTAGCAACTTTGCTAATCATGTTAGAAACATGCTAGCAACTTTGCTAATCATGCTAGGAACATGCTAACGACATGCTAATCATGTTAGAAACATGCTAGTGAAATGCTAGTCATGCTAGAAACATGCTAGCAACATGCTAGTAACTTGGTAATAATGTTAGAATCCTCTATCTATCTTTCCGTCGATTGACAATCTGACCAATACTATCTATCTATTTATCTGACAGACTACATTCAAACTTTAAAACTTCTAAATATATCAGACTGAAAACCATCCAAACTTAAAACTTCTTAAACTATTTAAACTTTTCAAACTTCTTAACTTTTCAAACTTTTCAAACTTTTTAAACTTTTCAAACTTTTCAGACTTTTTAAACTTTTCAAACTTTCTGGTCCGGCTTTCTCAAGCCAACTTAAAGTTTGTCTTGACAAACTTTTTTATCTAGTGTAATACGGACCTGTTGAGTACTCCTGCCCTGTAAGAAGCGTATAGTTTAGTAAAAATAACAGTAATACGGACCTGTTGAGTACTCCTGCTCCGAGAGCAGCGCATAATTCAGTTTAGTACTGTTATTTTTACTCCTGCCCTGACAGCAGTGCATAGTTTAGTAAAAATAACAGTAATATGAATATATTCAGTATTCCTGCTCTGAGGGCAGTACATAGTACACTAAAAATAATTCATAATTCAGCAAAAATAACAGTAATACAGACCTATTGAGTACTCCTGCATACTTCAGCAAAAACAACAGTTATACAGACCTATTGAGTACTCCCGCCCCAAGAGCAGTGCATAATTCAGTAAAAATAACAGTAATACAGACCTATTTAAGTACTCCTTAGGTTTACGCTGGTTTATGCTGGTCCTTAGCTGGCCATGTTGCTGGTCAAGAACCAGCATAAACCAGCAAAGGACCAGCTTAAACCAGCATCAAAACATACCTAACCAGCATCCCAGCATCAAAACATACCTACCAGCACAGGCGTTGTGCAGGGGAACCTAACGTCGGGTCACAGGGAATGTTTCTCAGATTTAGGAGATTAAGGAATACATCCGTCCCATGTCTGTGAGAGATGGTCAATCTCATACCAACCCGAGTATGAGTCCACGAGCACAAGGTAGTTTTGGCCATGCCACTCGAACATGTCTGGAACTGGGTATGGTTTTAGTGGTTCTTTATGTTGATGTGGCTTTGTGCTGTTACAGACTGAGCATGTGAGGAGTTCCACTCTGATATCAGCCGTCATGGTTGACCAGAAAATTATACCTCGTGCTCTTAAAAATATGTCTAAATCTGTGTTAGGGTTAGTTAGTCCTTTGCCGAGATAATCCATCCACCTCACAGGTGTGGCATATCAAGACGCTGATTAGACAGCATGATTATTGCACAGGTGTGCCTTGCAGAACCTGATTTTACCAAGTACGACATGTTCCTGGATCAACATCTTTGTTGACCCTGGAACAACATTGTGATTAACCAATCAGATTTAAAAAAAAAAAAAAAAGTTTTTGTGATGTTTAGGCTTACAATCAGTGTTTGGTGCTTGTACATCAGTGTCATTCATCTATCATTTCCTCTGATTTTAGGGATTACTCATGGGTAAGGTTAGGTTTAAGTGTAGGGATGTGGTCAAGATTAATTTTTGGATTAAAATATTGTTCCGGGGTCAACAAAATATGTTAACCCAGGAACACATCTAACTCAGCAAAATCAGGACGTGCGGTGTGCCTTAGGCTGGCCACAATAAAAGGCTACTCTAAAATGTGCAGTTTTATTACACAGCACAATGCCACAGATGTTGCAAGTTTTGAGGGAGCATGCAATTGACATGCTGACTGCAGGAATGTCCACCAGAGCTGTTGCCCATGAATTGAATGTTAATTTCTCTACCATAAGCCGTCTCCAAAGGCATTTCAGAGAATTTGGCAGTACATCCAACCGGCCTCACAACCACAGACCACATGTAACTGCACCAGCCCAGGACCTCCACATCCAGCATCTTCACCTCCAAGATCATTTGAGACCAGCCACCTGGACAGCTGCTGCAACAATCGGTTTGCATAACCAAAGAATTTCTGCACAAACTGTCAGAAACCATCTCAGGAAAGCTCATGTGCATGCTTGTCGTCCTCATCGGGGTCTCGACCTGACTGCAGTTCGTCGTCGTAACCAACTTGAGTGGGCAAATGTTCACATTCGATGGCGTCTGGAGAGGTGTTCTCTTCACAGATAAATCCCAGTTTTCACTGTACAGTGCAGACAGCGTGTATGGCATCGTGTGGATGAGCGGTTTGCTGATGTCAACGTTGTGGATTGAGTGGCCCATGGTGGCGGTGGGGTTATGATTTGGGCAGGGGTATTTTATGGACAACAAACACAGGTGCATTTTATTGATGGCATTTTGAATGCACAGAGATACTGTGACGAGATCCTGAGGCCCATTGTTGTTCCATTCATCCACAACCGTCACCTCATGTTGCAGCATGATAATGCACAGGCTCATGTTGCAAGGATCTCTACACAATTCCTGGAAGCTGAAAACATCCCAGTTCTTGCATGGCCAGCATACTCACCGGACATGTCACCCTTTGAGCATGTTTGGGATGCTCTGGATCGGCGTATACGACAGCGTGTTCCAGTTCCTGCCAATATCCAGCAACTTCGCACAGCCATTGAAGAGGAGTGGACCAACAGCCACAATCAACAACCTGATCAACTCTATGCGAAGGAAATGTGTTGCACTGCGTGAGGCAAATGGTGGTCACACCAGATACTGACTGGTTTTCGGACCCCCCCAGTACAGTAAAACTGCACATTTTAGAGTGGCCTTTTACCTGTGCAATAATCATGCTGTCAAATCAGCATCTTGATATGCCACAGCTGTGAGGTGGATGGATTATCTCGGCCAAGGAGAAGTGCTCACTAACAGTGATTTAGAACCCAGCACCAGACGTCATTTGGACGTCGTTTTTTGGGCTAAATCAAGTCGGCCCGTCATGGACTTCTTTTAGCCCAAAAATCGACGTCGAAAATTGGCCTTTGTTTGGTCCGTCTAAATTTGGTCCACAGTTGCCCTAAAATCAACGTTGAAAATTGGTCGTTGTTTGGTCCGTCGGATTTAGTAGTAATTCACATCCGGGATATTTCCTCGTGTGCGCGCCTCACCCATTTGAAATATTTTTTACAGACGCCATTTTCTTTCCTCGCGATGCGGAGCATATGAGGACGGGAAACAACAAAATAAAGTGTTTAATCTTACGCACAAAATGTGTTTTGTAACATCATATCGTTTTATAACGATATTAATGTGCTGTATGCCGCTAAACTTTTCTCAAAGACATTTTTTCCACTCGCCATACGGAACAGACGAGAGCCCTGTGCAATTAATCTTACCCCTAAACTTTTTCTTTGAGAGATAACGGTATTTCCTTTCAGTCGCGATGTGGAGCAGATAGGACTGTTGGTTTTATCAAGGAAAACACAGAAAGTAAGTGTTTTACCTCATTTACATTATGTATAATAATTATGACCACCGTATTTCTGTGTTGTGCTCTCCTGAACTTTTTCTCATAGAGATATTTTCTTTCAATCACGATGCGGAGCGGACGGGAAAGTTGGTTTTATTAAGGAAAAGTGTTTTACTTCATTTACATTATGTGTAATATTACTGTATGATGATATTAATATGCTGTGTGCACCTAAACATTTCTCATAGATCTGAATTGCTATGCAGTGCTGAGGTGGAGGTCGCTTTTAACAGGGCAACATTAGAATTAAGTGTCTTATCTCATTTAAAATATGTATTTAAGTAAGTGTTTTACTTCATTTACTTAATGTATTTTTATAAGATAATATTACTTAATGATGATATTTATATGATGTGCGCCCTAAATGATCCTATATTTTCTCACAGATATTAATTGCTATGCAGTGCTGAAGTGGAGGTCGCTTTTAACTGGGGAACACTAGAAGTAAATGTTTTATGTAATTTAAAATATGTATTTTATAAGGTCATATGGATTTATAGTGATATTTATGTGCTGTTCTCTCCTAAACTTTTTCTCAGAGAGATATTTTCTTTCAATCACAATGTGGAGCAGACAGGAAAGTTGGTTTTATCAAGGAAAATGCCAAAAGTAAGTGTTTTACTTCATTTACATTATGTGTAATATTACTTCATGATGATATTAATATGCTGTGTGCACCTAAACACTTCTCAGGAAAACACTAGAAGTAAGTGTTTTAGAAGTGTTTTATCTTATTTAAAATATGTATTTAAGTAAGTGTTTTACTTCATTTACATTATGTATTTTATAAGATAATATTACTTTATGATGACATTTATACATTCTGCGTGACATCTGCTTGCTTTAATGGGCGCACACTGAACATTCAAGTCTGGAGCGGAAGGAGTTACCATGGAAATGGGGCGGAAACTCAACTGTCGAGCAGCAAAACACATCTTCCACTGTTGTTTTCACAAATTTCAGGTAAGTTTAGTCTCTAATATTACACAAATAGTACATGCATGTGTTCCTGACACTTTCTTTCATGTAAATGACACACTTCTGTTGAATATTTACTTTATAGAAATGGTTTATTGTCTTCAGAAAAAGTCTGTTAGCATCTGAACTGTAATGCTAACTATAAGAGGTAAGTTAGGTTAACTATTGACTTGAGCTCTTGTTTATGAAAGTTTGGGCTTTTAATGTCATCTTAATTAACGTTACTTGCTGTTTTGCTTTTTTTTTTTTTATAAAAGTTTTGCAGGCAATTTGTCATTGGATGAAAGGAAGTAAGCTAATTTATTTAACCTAGAAGTATGCAATATACGGTTAATCGGATACAAAATTAACATGGAGCGTGAAAATGAGCTGAAAGTACTTTAAGCATGTTTTGACCTTTCATGGTAAACAAATATTGATTCCACTTGTCCTGTGACTTCAGCAGTTTCAGAAAAAAACTTCTACGACACAGGAAAAGTTCCTGATTTTAAAATTTCTGAAGAGAGCTGCTGACAGAGATATAAAAAACACAGGTGATCTGAGAAAGCTTATTAAATTACTTTATATGTATCTTTCATAATATATTTAGCCTATATCACCACGCATCTGTAATTTTCTTTTGCAAAATTATATATATATATATACTTTTATGTTTGTTTGCTTGTTAGATATTTTAAAAGGACTTTAACATACAAACATAAGTAACACTGTATATGAGCATTAAATAAGTAAAAGTAAAAATGTAAATTCTGTTATTAAACTGTATTGTTTTGTATATTCTATATATTATTTATTTTTCTTTTCTGCATTTCACCTTTGCTATAGTTTACTTCTAATAAACCTGACATTGTATAATAAATATTGTTGACAGATTGTTTATGTTCCAGATTGTTTGTGTTCCTTCCTAGAATCTTCCATTCTAATGGCCGTGCACCAGAGTTGGAGCGTATCTCCTGTCGAAGAACATCTCTAGACATTATGAACCATATGACCAGTAAGTAATACCTTAAACAAACACTACCATTCAAAAATTTAAGGGTCAGATTTGACATGTATTTGAAATAAGTCTTTTATGGCAACAACTGCTGCATTTATTTGAATAAAATACAGTAAAACTGTAATGTTGTGAAATTACCATTTTTAAATAACTATTTTCTATTTCATTATGTTTTAAAAAGTGATCTAACCTGATTTTGCATCATCATTATGCTTACACCATGTCTACACTGGACACGAGCGACGCGACAAAATACAGTAGAACCCATTATAATCACTGATGCTGTCTACACTGGATGCGGCACGGCATGACACGACAAATCCCATACAGTAAACTGCTACCGCATTCTATTTATGACGAATTACATTTTACAATGTATTCGCATAGAAAACAGTTATTTTAAATTGTAATAATAAACATTACTGTTTTTATTTATGATCAAATAAATGCAGTTTTCTTGGTGAACATAAGAGACTTATTTCAAAAACATAAACAAAACTGACCACAAATGTTAATAACACAAGGGATTCAAATATTAGTCCATTTATTCTAATAAAGTGCAAGAAGCTCTTAAAAATATTAACGTAAACAGATTTTTTTTTTTTTTTTTTTTTTTTTTTTACCTTTGGTGATTTGTATTGTATACCAAGAATGCAATGCACAATGACGTAGATTGTCTGTCTATGCTGGATGCAAACCAGAGCGACCATTGAAAGTCATTTGAACTTTGTGTCAGTACATGGTAAATAGAACGCAGCATCAGTTTGCTGTCAGGGATTTGTAGTGTTGCGCTGTGCCTCATCCAGTGTAGACAGCATCACTGATTATAATAGGTTCTATCGTATTGTGTCGTATGTTGTATGCATTTTGCTCACGGTGTTAAAACTGGTATGATGCCATTCATAACTAATAGAACTTTTCTATTTCAGAGACTGAAAATCATCAATAAAACACAAGGTAATGATAACTTATGTTAAGAATATAGTAAGACTAACAAGAATAAATAAAAATGCATTTGTGACTTCATATTGCTTCTTATTTTTCAGTGGATTGATAGCTCCAACACCAATTAAGCAGACCTGAGCAGCTGATCAAGGATCACCAGAAACTCTGCAGAACTTCAGTACCTAGTCCTCAATAAGTCCTCAATAACCAGCACTGGAAACCAGAGTTGTAAGTCATCCTGCCTCTCTGAATTGTCATGTTTAGAACATATTTCAGGAGATCTCAACATTGTCTCTGGAGGTCCACTTACATGCATTTTGCTCCAACCTAGTCCAGTGCGTCTGAACAAACTAATCAAGGTCTTCAGTTTAACTATAAATTTACCTAAACTGTGGGTGTGTACCTCTCAGGTCCCTTGGTCATTAGTCAGTGGTTAAAGGAGAACTACACTTCCAGAACAACAATTTACAAATAATGTACTCACCCCCTTGTCATCAAAGATGTTCATGTCTTTCTTTCTTCAGTTGTAAAGAAATTATGTTTTTTGAGGAAAACATTTCAGCATTTTTCTGCATATAATGGACTGATATGGTGCCCTGATTTTGAACTTTCAAAATGCAGTTTAAATGCGGCTTCAAATGATCCCAAATGCAGTTGTATACGATCCCAGCCAAGGAAGAAGGGTCTTATCTAGCGTAACGATTGGTTATTTTAATAAAAATAATACAATTTAAATACTTTTTAATGTCAAATGCTCATCTTATCTTGCTCATCCCGACCTCTGGTTTGTTCCGGTTAATGTCAGTTAGTGTATGTCCAAAAACTCCCATCTCATGTTCTCCCTCAACTTCAAAATCGTCTTATATAGATGTTTTACCTTTTTTGTTAAGGGTGTTTGATCTTCTTTGCATGTTCACTTTGCAAAAAAAAAACCAAAGGCCATTTAGCCACAGGTCACTGCATCTTTTGCTGTGTACGTGTTTTTTTTTTTGTTTTTGTTTTTTTTTTAAATGTCAAACACATTCCCAGTATTACTATTTGTTTCTGCTTTTATAACCATTGTAGGGAACACTGTTTCAGTACAGTTCTTTGTAACGAGGACGCAGAGGTGGAATCCAAAAGCGGATGTTTATTAAAGGAATCAGAATACACAAGAGCAGGCAGAGGGTCAACACCAGAAGGCAGTCCAATAGCAAACACAACATGAAACGTAATCCAAGCAGCAAAGAATATAAACAGGCAGTGGGTCAAATACCGAGCAGACAGTCCAATAAGGCTAACATGACAACAGGGGTGATCCAGAGAGCGATAGTCGAAAGGCAGAATACGGTCAAACCTTGAAATCAGTCCAAACAGGCAAATAATCCAAACAGGGGTAATCCGTAAATGCAAAATCCAGGAACAAAGCAAGACGGCAACAGGTAGTCCAACAGAGTAATAGTAAACGCTCGGTAAGGCAGGTGAAACTGGCAATACTTCGCAAAGTATAGAGCACATGGTCAGTCTTTAAATAGTGTCGAACAGGAAGTAACAGTAGAAGCAGCAGAGGGAGCATGCAGGCAGTCCTAGGGTGAGGGCTCCCTCTGCTGGCTTGGCGTTACAGAATCCCCCCCCCCAGGAGCGACTCCTGGCGCTCAAAACAACAACAACAGTCCAGGTGGGTGGGGGAACAGAGGCAAAACAGGGGGTGGGACGGAGGGCCAGGTCCATGTAGAGCAGGAGGGCCTGGATCGTGGAGCAGGGACAGACAGTGAAGCACTGGAGGAGCTGGATCGTGGAGCAGGGACAGACAGTGAAGCCCTGGAGGACCTGGACTGTGGAGCTGTAGCAGACCGTGAAGTACTGGAGGGCCTGGGCCGTGGAGCAATGGCAGAGTAGGGGACCATGGTGGGGGAGGCAGAGCAGGCAGAACAGGAAGCCGTGGCGCAGCAGGCAGAGCAGGCAGAACAGGAAGCCATGGCGAGGCAGGCAGAGCAGGCATAACAGGGAGCCATGGCGAGGCAGGCAGAGCAGGCATAACAGGGAGCCATTGCAGGGCAGGCAGAACAGGCAGAGCAAACAGGAGCAGAGATATCCACAGTGGGACTAATGACATGCATAGCAGAGCGGTGTATTCATGCATGATTTTCTTGGCCGTGGCATGACAGGCAGAGAGTTTCATATGGGTCTTCTTGATTGCGACCTGGCGGGCAGAGAGTTCATCCTGGGACGCCGCCCCCATAGGAGGATCTACAGCATGCGCTGACACCTCTGGGGGCATGGGCGCAGATGCTTGGGCAGGTGAGGCAGGGAAGTCATGAATGGCCTTCATGGCCGTGACAGGACGGGCAGAGAGTCCTTGGGGAAACGCCGCCCCTTTAGGAGGTTCTGCAGCCGGAGCTGCTGCTTCTGGGGGCATTGGTATAGACTCTTTGACAGAAGAGGCCTCTGGTGTAGACTCGTGGACAGACGAGGCCTCGGGAGCAGACGAAGCTTCGGGAGCAGACTCGTGGACAGACGAAGCCTCTGGAACACAGTGTGCAGCCCACACACTGAAAATGGCTACGGCCATTACAGGCAGCACAGTGGATAGTGGGATGTCTGGTGACCTTGAAGGTGTGGATGTTATGGACTTATGGCTTGCGAATGTGGGCTCTGCGTGGCTTGGGAGCGTGGGCTCTGCGTGGCATGGGAGCGTGGGCTCTGCGGTTTCAGCTAAGATGTGAGGTGGTTTGAGAAGGTTAAAGGGGACCTGGTGAGGTTTGGGTAGGACAACAGCTTTTTGCCTTGACTCAGGGAGGCCTGTCGTGGCCTGACTTGACTCGGGGAGGCCTGCCGTGGCCGGACTTGACTCGGGGAGGCCTGCCGTGGCTTGATTTGGTTCATGAAGATCAATTGCGGCTTGGCTTGGCTCCTGGACGACAGCCGCAACTTGACTTGGCTCATGAAGAACAACCGTGGCTTGGCTTGGCTCATGGACGACAGCCGCAACTTGACTTGGCTCAGGGAAGACAGCAGCAATTTGACTTGACTCGTGAAGATCTGCTGCAACTTGGCTTGACTCAGGAACGACATGGCTTGACTCAGGAACGACATGGCTTGACTCAGGAACGACATGGCTTGACTCAGGAACGACATGGCTTGACTCAGGAACGACAGCTGTAACGTGGCTTGACTCGTGGGGAACAGCTGTGACTTGGCTTGACTCGTGGAGAACAGCTGTGTCTTGGCTTGACTCGTGGAGAACAGCTGTGACTTGGCTTGACTCGTGGGGAACAGCTGTGACTTGGTTTGATTCATGGGGAACAACTGTGTCCTTGCTTGACTCATGGAGAACAACAGCTGTATCTTGGCTTGGCTCGTGGAACACAGCTGTGACTTGGCTTGGTTCATGGGGAACAGCTGTGGCCTTGCTTGACTCTGTTGCTTGACTTGACTCTGTTGCTTGACTTGACTCTGTTGCTTGGCCGGGCTCTGTAGCTTGACTTGGCACAGGAACAGTAGCAGTAATCTTACTTGGCTCGGGGGTGGCAGCTGTGACCTTACTTGACTCAGGAAACACAGCCGTGACTTGACTTGATACAGCTGCAACTTGACCTGGATCAGGGGTAGCTGCCATTTTAGCTGCCCATACAGCCATTAGGGGTGAGTCCAGTACATGGGCCATCATGAGACGTGGCTTGGAAACAGCGATTATTTTGTGGAGTGGCTCTGAGATGGCGGCCATCTTGTGAACAGGTTTGGGGTTGGCGGCCATCTTGTGGACTGGCTCTGGAATGGCGGCCATCTTGTGGACTGGCTCTGGAATGGCGGCCATCTTGTGGACTGGCTCTGGAATGGCGGCCATCTTGTGGACTGGCTCTGGAATGGCGGCCATCTTGTGGACTGGCTCGGGAGGCGTGGCGTGAGCAGGCCCTGGAGCGGCAGGCATGGCGTGAGCAGGCCCTGGAGCGGCAGGCATGGCGTGAGCAGGCCCTGGAGCGGCAGGCATGGCGTGAGCAGGCCCTGGAGCGGCAGGCTTGGCGTGAGCAGGCCCTGGAGCGGCAGGCTTGGCGTAAGCAGGCTTTGGCTTGGTGGATGTGGCTTGAACAGGCTGTGGTGTGGTGGTTACTGCGGGATTGCGGGGTCCCTCGTCCGCAATCCCAACAGTGTATGGTGATCCGCTTAGGAGCAGGGCATGATCGATATATTCCTCTAGTGACCAACAAATTTTCCCCCCTGGCAGACTTGAACTAAGGGCCTCGTTCAATCCAAAACGAAAAAAGTCCTTTAGAGCCACATCATTAAAATCTACTAAATGACACAGTCCACAAAAATCCTCAACATAATCCTCTATGGCCTGGTCGCCTTGACGAAGGCAGATGAGACGAGATACTGCTGGGTTCATGATTTTGGTTGTGTATGTCATAACTTCCGCTGGATTCAGGGGAGGCGAAGTATTCTGTAACGAGGACGCAGAGGTGGAATCCAAAAGCGGATGTTTATTAAAGGAATCAGAATACACAAGAGCAGGCAGAGGGTCAACACCGGAAGGCAGTCCAATAGCAAACACAACATGAAACGTAATCCAAGCAGCAGAGAATATAAACAGGCAGTGGGTCAAATACCGAGCAGACAGTCCAATAAGGCTAACATGACAACAGGGGTGATCCAGAGAGCGATAGTCGAAAGGCAGAATACGGTCAAACCTTGAAATCAGTCCAAACAGGCAAATAATCCAAACAGGGGTAATCCGTAAATGCAAAATCCAGGAACAAAGCAAGACGGCAACAGGTAGTCCAACAGAGTAATAGTAAACGCTCGGTAAGGCAGGTGAAACTGGCAATACTTCGCAAAGTATAGAGCACATGGTCAGTCTTTAAATAGTGTCGAACAGGAAGTAACAGTAGAAGCAGCAGAGGGAGCATGCAGGCAGTCCTAGGGTGAGGGCTCCCTCTGCTGGCTTGGCGTTACATTCTTATGTACTATCCTTTTAACGTTTCAGCAGCTGAATTCTTTTAGTAGTTGCATAGTAATTTTAACTGTACCACATTTGCGATGCATATATAGGGAAGTGACATAAAACTGTTGAAAATTCTAGAAAATTGTTCTCATGCTGTAAGTCAGTTCCCACTCTTTTGTTTATTTGTTTGTTTGTTTTTAACATTTTGGTTCTTGTTTTCTCTCTCATTTTTAGATGCTGGAGAAAAAGCAGCCAGGCTGAAGCATTTAAAGTGGAAACTTTTGTCGTGGCTCAAAAATCCAGGATTGGGATGGTGGAAGGAGCAGAAGATCCAGAAGACCAGAGATCAGGCAGAGATCTACTGATGCCCCTGAGGGAACTGTTTAACTAATGTGTTAGGTTAAACCAAAAATTTTCAGCACTCACCTTCATGTCTTTCCAAACCTGTGAAACTTTTGGAAAGGTAGTAAAGACAGCATTAAAGTAAGCCATGCGACTCCAGTTGTTTAACCTTAATTTTATGAAGTGGTGTAAATGGTTTATATGCACAAAAAACATTGCATTTTTATTCACACACACAAACAAAAATCTTATGGTGCTTTTGTAAAAATGTGTTGGAGATACCTAATGTATGAATAAAGACGTAATTTTGTTGTTGTTGCTGTTTTTTGCATACACAAGGCATCTGTTAAAAATATCTTTATTTGTATTCTGCACAAAAGTTTTTTATGGGTTTGGAGTGACATGAGAGTAAGTAATTAATGGCAAAATTGGCATTTTTTGGGTGAGATGTGTTCTAATGTGGTTAGAATTGGTCATTGTCCTGTGTTATAAACATTTTCAGTATTTCAAAGATTATTGTTTTGAAAAATCAGTTTCAAATAAATACTGCTCCTTTGAAAGTTCTATTTGAAGAATATGTTTTCCACAAAAAATATTGTGCAGCACAACTGTTCTCCACATTGATAATAATCAGAAATGTTTCTTGAGCAGCAAATCATATTAAAATGTTTTCTGAAGGGTCATGTGACACTGAATACTGGAGTAATTATGATGACAGTGTAGTTCATGTGAATAAATTACCTTTCACAATGTATTCATATAGAAAACATATAGTTATATTTTATAGTTTTACTGTGTTTACGGTATGTTTAATCAAATGCAGGCTTAATTTGTGAGCAGGAAAGTGTTTTTTACTTGAAAGATGTATTTAATGTGTCAATAAATGTTTTAGTACTCATTTGTGAATTGTCTTATTTTGAATATAAGATAAATATAATCAAATCAAATCACCTTTATTTATATACCGCCTTTAACAATACAGAATTGTGACAAGGCGGCTGTACAGTATTAAATAGGAAATAGTACATCAACAATGCAAAAGGCAACAGTAAACACTCAATTTTCAGGTAAAGGTAGTTAATCAAATACAACAAAATAAAATACAATATTGTGTGAAGATCAAGTGTCCCCAACTAAGCAAGCCAGAGGCGACAGCAGCAAGGAACCAAAACTCCATCGGTGACAAATGGAGAAAAAAACCTTGGGAGAAACCAGGCTCAGTCGGGGGGCCAGTTCTCCTCTGGCCAGACACAGAGGACTCGCCAGGTCCCGTGGTCCTGTGCCAATAGCCGTCTAAGTGACGAGGTCTTCACTGGGGATCCGTCTCTGGGGCTCATCTAGTCGATGTGGTCTCCGATGACATTCAGTGCTGTAGAGGTCGTCTCTAGGTGCTGATCTGGGCTGGGTACGGACTGGATCCAGAGGACTGCAATGACCATCTGATCTGGATACGGACTGGATCTGGTGGTTAAGGTGACCTCGGCATAAGAAAGAAACCGACTAATATTAGCGTAGATGCCATTCTTCTGACGATGCACTGAGTACATCGGGTGTTATGGGAAGTGTTCCCGGTTCCGGCTGACCTAATTAGTGCAGCCTAACAATCCTTTAACGGATTTGAATAATAGAAATGTGTTAATGTGTTATGTGTAAGCAAGGTTGAAGAGATGGGTCTTTAATCTAGATTTAAACTGACAGAGCGTGTCTGCGTCCCGAACAGTGTTGGGTAGATTGTTCCAAAGTTTGGGTGCTAAATAAGAAAATGATCTGCCACCCGCGGTTGATTTGGATATTCTAGGTATTATCAAATTGCCAGAGTTTTGAGAACGCAGCAGACGTGAGGGACTATAATGCGATAAGAGCTCGCTCAGGTACTGAGGAGCTAAACCATTCAGTAGTTAAGTAATTAGCAGGATTTTAAAATCTATACGATGTTTAATAGGGAGCCAGTGCAGTGTTGACATGAATTTACAGTTGAAATACGGTTGAAATTCGGCCTGAAAAAGACGTCTTTTTAACTTACACTTTACAACCATATTTAGATGTAATTTGGATGTCTTTTTATAGACGTCTTTTCGACGACCTGAAAAACACGTCTTTTCGTCTTTCACTTTTCGACCAAATTTTCACGTTGTTTAGACGTCTGGCGTTGTCGTCCTTTCAACGTCTTTTTGACGAGTTTTTGCTGGGTGGGGAGTGCCTGTAGCACCTCATCCTCTGCTGTTTGCTTTCTGAGTTCCTCCATTCGAGCAGTGGAGATGTAATCATGCAGGGGCTGTGTGAATGGGTTTCTTTAGAATGGTCACCAGGGGCTGGTGGTCTGTTTCGACGATTGTAGATTTCCCGTACACATAATCCCTGAATTTGGTACAGGCGAATACAATAGCAAACAGCTCCTTTTTAATCTGTGCGTATCGTGTCTCTGTGTCTGTGAGTTTGTGAGACGTGTATGCAACAGATCTGCCAGCCTGCATACATGCAGCACAGAGTCCAAAACATGAGGCTTCACAGGTTAATGTAATCTGCCTTTTTTATATCATAGTATGACAAAACAGGTGGGGTGGTCAAACACGCTTTGAGGGTATCAAATGCCTGTTAGTGCTGCTGGTACCAGCACCATGCAGTTTCTTTGTGTGTCAGCTTCCTTCTAGCTAAGCTAGAAAACACTCCCAACAGGGGGCTGTTCAATCATTTAGAATTAAGATAAACTGGTTTACAACTATCTGAAAGATTAGTGACATATCATTAACTTGTAGAGCCTCTTACCAGCTGTTCCAGCCATGCCTTTTGAGGTAGCACCACCCAAACTAAGCAAGATGGTTGAGATTGTTATGAAGTCAAGGTCGAGCTCTCCGCCTGGTTCACATGGCATCCCATACAAACTTTACAAAAGGTACCTTCAAGTCCTGAAATAGATATGGAAGCTTATAATGATAATCTGGAAGCAATAGCGGGTTTCTGGCTGAGTGGTGTTGAGGAGTGGCCATTTTAATCTAATCTAACCTAATCTTTCCTAATCATCAGTCAGTTCGGAGTATCTCACTTCTGAATGTGGAAAGGAAGCTTTTCTTCTCAGAGATCGCCAAGCGTCTGACTAAGTAGCTCCTTGGTAACAATTGCATTTATACAAGTTACCAGAAGGTGAGTCCCAAGTTTCTTAGGGTGTTCAGAACACACAACATCAAGGAGGATTTTCATGTTGTTTGGCTGGATTTGGAGACTACCTATGACTCTGTCCCACATCGACATTGACTTTGCCCTGGACTTCTTCCATGTTCCTGTGGGTGTTAATAACATCATTCAGAGCTATTTTGTGATTAGATCTGCCATTCACTGTGTGACTACAAAACTTGCTGGCAAAACTGTTGAGCTGAATGGGGATAAGAATCAAGTTGGCCAAGTCTCATAGTTTCTAAATCCGCAAAGGCAGGTGAGTGGATACAGTTTCTTTAGTGGCAAGGGAAAGAATTCCAGTGCACTCTAAGCAACTAATAAGAAGCCTGGGCAGAGACTATTCAGCTGAGTTCACGGACAAGCATATGGTAACTACAGTCACAGCTCAGCTAAAAGATGAGCCTTAAGAGAACTGACCAAAGCTACCCTCCTAGTAAATACAAACTTTGGTGCTGAAGATGTATGAAATAACAGCAACAACAGTGGCAAGGCTGGATGACATTTCCAATAGCTATATCCGCAAGTGGCTTGGTCTGCGCTTTCTGATTCAGCACTGTTCTGCACAGCTCCCACTGAAGAGCATCTCACTTGGGTACAGGCTGAAGAAAACCAGGCTGGTATTCAAGCTCAGACAATCTCGTGACCATTTGGCCCAAAATGCTGGTGCCAAGGTTCAGACCAGCAGGAAGTGGAAGGCAGAGGAATGCATCAACAATGACATTGCCAAGCTGAAGCACCAAGAGTTAGTTGGAAATACCCAGCAGGGAAGACAGGGTCTTGCCTGGAGTGAACCAAAATGAAGACTTCAGCATAGAATACACTGGTGTATCCTCGCTCATGACTCCTCAGGAAGCCTCTTCTCGGAGCGTAGAAATGAGGACGGATATTGAGAAGCACCCAGTGACTGGAAGAAGAAACCAGGGGGAAGCCAGGAGCAGCAAGAGCCAAATGTTGGTCCAAAGACCAGTCAGGATGAGGCCCCAAGGTGTAGAGGAAGGGAGAAGCCATGGTGTTGACTTGGCAGGCAACACCCTGGGGACAAGTGATGTCAGATGCGGGGATCCAGAAGACCGCGGTGGAGCTGGAACAGACCAGCTTTAGGAGAAAAGGCAGGAGATGCAAGCAGCAAAACTCCCTCGAGGACTTTTCCTGGACAGCTAAGCCTTTGTCGAGTTGTTCAGTCCGATAAAGTAAAAAGTGCATAGGCAGCTGTCCGGGTAATGTGTTAGGTGGGTGAGATTTAGAAAGTCCCTTGTGTTTTTTTTTTTTTGCTTACAGCTCATGAAAGTCAAAAATCCAGAATCTCAAAATATTAGAATATTTACATCTGAGTTTCATTAATGTGCATCCCTACAGTAAAAATTGCTTATTCTTTGAAACCACAATAATGGGGAAGACTACTGTCCTGGTAATGGTCCAGAAGACAATCACTGACACCCTCCACAAAGAGGGAAACTCACAGAAGGTCATTACTGAAAGGGGTGGCTGTTTACAAAGTGCTGTTTCAAAGCATATTACAGTTTTTCTCAATCGATTTGACACTTTTCTCCAATGCAATGTACTTGTTCTCAAAACAATTAGCACAGCCATCCAAACACAAAATTATCTTAACCAAACAGTTTAACTTTACTGCAAAATGAAGCACTGCAATTTTTTCTAATAATGCATTTATTACAGTTTTTCTCAATTGATTTGACACATTTCTCTAAACTCAGGTCTGTCACAGAGAGCGCCTCCATAGTTTCCCCTTCGGGCCATCAGAGGGCTCCATCACCAGAGTTTTGGTTATCCTCACACACTACATTTCCCTTAAGCCTCGTACCTGGCACTGATCACCTCTGACACCTGAACCCCGTTCACCCAGCTATTTATAGCATGCTCTCACCTGGGTCCTTTGCGAAGTCTTGTTTTGCCACGGTGAACATTTCTGAGCGTTTATTTATATCTTCTTCCAGACTGATTTCAGAACAGAGGAGAGGAGAAGGAAAGAGAGAAGAAATGAGAAGAGAGGAGGATGTGAGATTGAGGAGAGGAAAAGAGAGTGACTATGTCAAAAAAAAATAAATAAATAAAAATAAAAACCTGTTGTACGATGATTGTTTTTGATAGTACTGATTTTTAGTCCTGCTGGGACAACTTCTGTCATTTACTGTAAATGTCCAAACATTTTTTTAAATTGAAATTTATGATCATTCAGGTCAATCAAAATTATTTTGAATGGAAGATAACCATTATTGACATGGTGGTCCAGAACAACACCACCTGTCACAAATGAGACTCCCGCAGTTCCTCCCGCTCGCCACCAGCGAGACCTCTCTCCTGAGTATTAACATCCATTTGGACTACAACTCCCACTCCCTCTCAGCCTAACGTGAGTGAACACGCCGCTCCGCCATTACTGCAGTCTGTTAACCCTGTTAACCGGCAAGGCTTTGGAATGGGTGACAGCTGTGTGGAGAGAGAATGGCTCAGCTTTCCCCTCATTCGATATCTTCCTTGAACACTTTCGGAAGATATTTCAACACCCAGAGGGAGGCAAGGGCGCTGACGACAAACTACTCACACTAAGTCAAGGCAAGAACACTGAATATGCACTCACAACACACTGGCTGCACAGACAGACTGGGTGGAGAGCACACTTAAACTCCCCTTCTGCAGAGGACTCAGCTTGGACCTTCAATCCAAATTAGCCTGCCGAGACGAGGGGAAATCACTCTCTCAATTCATCGAACTAGCAATTCAGGTGGATAATTTGATTCGTTCTCGTCAGATGAATGGAAAACTGCTTTCTCCACCAGCTCTGGGTACTACGAATATTTGGTTATGCCCTTCGGCCTAGCTAACAGTCCATCCGTATTTCAATCCTTCATTAATGACATTTTACAGGACATGCTAAATCGATGGGTGATTGTCTACATTGATGATATTCTCATCTACTCTAACACGTATGAAAAACACGTCCAACATGTGAGAAAAGATCTACAACGACCCCTCGACCACAAGCTGTATGCCAAAGCAGAGAAGTGTGAATTTCATCAAACCACCACGTCATTTTTAGGCTATGTTATTACTCATGAGGGAGTCGCCATGGACGAGAAAAAGGTCAGAGCTGTCCTGGACTGGCCTCAACCAGCCACTCTAAAGGAATTACAACGATTCTTGGGATTTGCAAACTTTTATCGTCGCTTCATTAGGAACTTCAGCTCGGTGAAACTCACCCCTGCCGAGCAAAACTACGATGTCAGAAATCGAGAACTGCTGGCCATGAAATCAGCTTTAGAGGAGTGGCGCCACTGGCTAGAGGGCTCCAAACACCCTTTTGTCATTCTAACTGAGCATAAGAATTTGGAATACTTGCGACCTGCCAAGAGACTGAACCCCAGGCAGGCAAGGTGGGCCCTTTTTTTCACCAGATTTAACTTCACCATGACTTATCGTCCTGGTTCTAAAAACACTAAAGCTGATGCCTTATCACGTCAACATGATTGTCTTAATCCCGTTAAAACGGAGGAGACCCTCCAACCAGAGTCAGTAATTGTAGCCCCGGTCCAGTGGGACATTATGACTGAACTTGCGCAAGCCAAGTCACTGGAACCCCTCCCTGCTGAATGACCACCCGACAGAACTTTTGTACCTCAGGACCTCCGCAAGAAAGTAATTCAGCATGTTCACTCTTCACTCAGCTCCGGTCATCCTGGTATTACTGCTGCTTTGCACCTTCTCCAGAACAGTTTCTGGTGGCCAACCATGCAAGTAGACACAATAGACTTTATTCATGAAAGCAGTATTTGTAACACAAGCAAACCTCCCAGACAATTACCATCTGGCTTACTACACCCATTGCCAGTTCCCCACCGACCATGGTCCCACCTGGCTATAGACTTTATCACCGATCTTCCCAAGTCCAATGGTAATACCACCATACTCACTGTCGTAGATCGCTTCTCCAAGGCCTGTCGTCTCATCCCTCTCCCCAAGTTACCGACAGCCTTTGAAGCAGCAGAATTCCTGTGCAACTTTGTATTTTGCCTCTACGGCCTCCCGGAGGACATTGTGTCAGATTGAGGTCCCCAGTTCACATCCAGAGTATGGTCAGCTTTCTTACAACAACTGAATGTTAACATTAGCCTTACCTCAGGATATCACCCTCAATCCAGTGGTCAAACAGAACGCCTCAATCAGGAGATCACCCGATTCCTCAGATCCTACTGCTATCAGAACCAAGCAGACTGGATTCGATACTTCATATGGGCTGAATATGCATAAAATTCTCTTCAAAAGCCTTCCACTGGACTAACCCCTTTTCAGTGCATCCTGGGCTTTCAGCCCCCTTTATTTCCTTGGTCAGGGGAACCTACTGAGGTACCGTCCGTCAACGAGTAGTGAGGACACGTGGAATCAGGCCCACACCCACCTATTCACGCCGTCAGGAGGCAGAAGCTGCAAGCTGACTGTCACCGACACCCCAATCCAGAATACGCCCCAGGTCAATGGGTTTGGCTGTCCACCCGAGATTTACGCCTCAGACTTCCATGCAAGAAACTCAGTCCCAGGCATGTGGGTCCCTTCCAAATTGTTAGACAAATTACACCAGTTTCTCATCGTTTGGAATTACCCTCTAATTACCATATCTCTCCTACCTTTCATGTTTCACTTCTCAAACCTGCCGGTGGTCAGAGAGCGGGGGAGGAGGAGCAGACCGGTGGCCAGGGACCCCGACCCATCCTGGTGGACGGTGAGGAGGGGTATCAGGTTCGTGACCTGCTTGATTCCAGGCGCCGAGGAAAGCTCCTCCAACATCTGGTGGACTGGGAGGGGTACGGCCCGGAGGAACAGTCTTGGGTCCCCCACACTCGTGACAGAGTTTCATAGGACACACCAGGATAATCCGGCCCCTCGACCTCGCTGAAGGCCCCGGCGCCATCTGCGTCCTCGCGTCAGGAGCCGCTCACGGGGGTGCTCTGTCACAAATGAGGCTCGCCACCAGCGGGACCTCTCTCCTGAGTATTAACATCCATTTGGACTACATCTTCCACTCCCGTACCCGGTACTGATCATCCTTGCACCTTCACCTCTCCTGTGGACTATTTAAGTCACTCCCAGATGCTTCCTGGTCGCGAAGTCTTGTTTTGCCCTGGTGAACAATTCTGAGCGTTCTTCCCGTGTATTACCTTTTGGACTGTTTATTCTCGCTGTGATTTTCTGCCGCCTGCCCTTGGACTCTGTTTGCTCATTACTGTCTACTGATTGATAGCCGCCTGCCCCGACCTCCCATTCGTCTTTTGGATTACGATTTGCCTTGCCTTTTCTGTTGTGTTTGCTGTTGTTTGACCCGGCCCGCCTCGTTACACCACCAGCCACAAAGGAAGAGGGCTGTGGAGATGTTGAGACAGGAGCTTATTAAGCATGGATAAAGGTGCTTATAAAGGTTCTTCACAGCGATGCCATAGAAGAACCATTTTTGGTTCCACAAAGAACCTTTCAGTCAAAGGTTCTTTGAAGCAACTCTTCCTTACCTTTTTATAATCTGAAGAACCTTCTTTCGCCACAAAGAACCTTTTGTGAAACAGAAAGATTCTTTGGTTGTTAAAGGTCTTATATGGAACCATTTAGACAAAAGACGTTCTTCTATGGCATTGTGAAACACCTTTAATTGAGTGTTCTTACATTTTTTCTCCTATGATGCAAGCACAGCAAATATGTAGTATAGATAAAATGCAATGTAATTCTCTTCCGGCTGTAAATGAAAGGCAAGATCAATAATTCAGAATAATTCATGTGTACAGCAACACGTGTGTATATACAGTGGTGGCCAAAATTGTTTATTAAAATTTATTATTTATTAATTTACATCTACAACTGAAAGTGTTTTATAATCAGTAGAGAACACACCTATAGATTTTGTTATGATCTGGTCGGTGAGCTGCGGACCGCTCACCACCAGACGTCGCTCTCGCGTTTTGTCACGCACGGACTGCCACACTACACCCCGGACTACACTTCCCATCAGCCACTGCTCTTACTATTTGCACCAATCACGGACTGTATAAATACCCCGGTCTTCCTGTCACTCCTGGCCGAGTATTGTTTTGCGTAGCATTCATACAAAGCGTTTCCCCGAGTTTCCCTATGTCTAGTTTTCCTGTCGTTGTCTCGTTTTGATCTCTCGCCTGTTTGACCACTCTCTTGCCTAGCCCTCGTAAGGATAACGTTCGCCGCTGTATTGACCCTCGCCCGTTACGGATTACTCTTGTCTCTCCGTCTACACACCTGTCTGCCATTGATTGACCCTGCCTGCCTGACCATGCCTATGTCACATCCCTTCAATAAAAGTTTGCATTTGGATCCGCTCGTCTCTCGCCTCCCTCTCCACGTGACAGAATACTCGGCCCCAAAAGGATCCAGCAGCTTTTCACCCAGACATTCATCAGGTATGGACACTAACAGGATTTTATTCAGACTTAAACAAGGACCACGTACACTTGAACAGCACATCATTGAATTTCTAGCCATTGCAAATCATTCTGACCTCCCGGATTGCATTCTCATTGAAATATTTTGTGATGGTTTAAATGAACTGTTAAAAGCGAGACTGAGACGCGAGGGTCCGCGTTCGTCTCTGGCCGTGTTTTTGGACTTTGCTCTTTTGTGTGAGGGCTCGTCGTTTACTGTGGGGGTCGCGGACGGAGAACGCGATGCCACAAACACGTTAGCCGCCTGGATCGCTCGTGAAATGGCGGCCGTGTCGGAGCGCGCTCGAGCAAGGGCGACAACAACGGTGCCCGTTCACACAATGGCGGCGACGGCGGAGCCCGCTCACAAGTTGGCGGCGAAAACAGAGCTCCGTCACGTCACAGCTGCCATACCAGAGCCAAGTCACGCTGCAGCTGTGTTTCCTGAGTTCAGTCAAGTTGAGTCGTCGGTGTTTCCTGAGTCAAGTCAAGTGTCTAAGGCAAGTCAAGTTAAAACTGTATTTCCTGTATCAAGTCAAGTCAGAACTGTTGTTACTATGTCAAGTCGAATTACAGCTGTCGCAAAGATGGCCGCCACGCCAGAGCCTGTCGCAAAGATGGCCGCCACGCCAGAGCCTGTCGCAAAGATGGCCGCCGTCTCAAGCAACAGCACAAGATGGCCGCCGTCTCCAAGCAACAGCACAAGATGGCCGCCGTCTCCAAGCAACAGCACAAGATGGCCGCCGTCTCCAGACCACTCCACAATATGGCCGCCATCTGGACGCCACCTGTGGTTATGATGGTCCACGTGCTGGACACTCCTCTAGTGACGGTATGGGCAGCTAAAATGGCGCTCAATGCCACGGCGGCTACCCCAGAGTCAAGCCCAGTCACAGCGGTGCTCCACAAGTCAAGCCATGTTGTTCCTGAGTCAAGTCACGTCACAGCAGATCTTCACAAGCCAAGTGATGTTATCGCTGCTGCTCTTCCCTTAATGGCAGTGGCCATGTGGTGTGTGTGGGCTACACACTGTGCTCCAGAGGTTCCGCCTGATCACAAGCCTGCCCCAGAGCTCTCGTCTGATCACAAGCCTGCCCCAGAGCTCTCGTCTGATCACAAGCCTGCACCAGAGCTCTCGTCTGATCACAAGCCTGCACCAGAGCTCTCGTCTGATCACAAGCCTGCACCAGAGCTCTCGTCTGATCACAAGCCTGCACCAGAGCTCTCGTCTGATCACAAGCCTGCTCCAGAGGCCTTCCCCGTCGGAGAAGCTGCGCCAATGCCTCCAGAGGTGTCGGCGCCTGCCGTAGAACCTCTTATGGAGGGGGCGTTAACCTCTAAACTCTCTGCTTCTCCCTTTTTCCTATTTGCATCCTCTGTCCCTGCTTTCCCCAGGTCCCAGACCATGACGCAGCCTCCTGCTCCGCCCCGGAGGGCCGCTCCGCCTCCTGCTCCGCCCCGGAGGGCTGCTGCGCCTTCTCCCTCTATTCTGTCTGCCTCCTCTGTCCCTGCTCTCCCCAGGTCCCAGAGCGTGATGCGGATTCCTGTTCTGCCCCGCAGGGCTGCTGCGCCTCCTACTCCGCCCCAGAGGGCTGCTGTGCCTCCTGCTCCGCCTCCTGTTCTGCCTGGGAGGGCTGTTCCGCCTCCGGCACCGCCCTGGAGGGCTCTAGCGCCACCTGCTCTGCCTCCGGCTCCGCCCTGGAGGGCTCCACCGGCTCCGCCCTGGAGGGTTCTTGCACTGCCTACTCCGCCTCCGGCTCCGCCCTGGAGGTCTCCTGCCCTGCCAGTCCTGCCTCAATCACCGGGGCCTCCGCAGGGATCTGGCCCTCCGGCCCTTGCTCTGTCTAACCCCCGCCCCACCGCTCCCTTGGACTGTGGTTTGTTTGGAGCGTCTGGAAGCCGCTCTTTGGGGGGGGGCTATGTTATGATCTGGTCGGTGAGCTGCGGACCGCTCACCACCAGACGTCGCTCTCGCGTTTTGTCACGCACGGACTGCCACACTACACCCCGGACTACACTTCCCATCAGCCACTGCTCTTACTATTTGCACCAATCACGGACTGTATAAATACCCCGGTCTTCCTGTCACTCCTGGCCGAGTATTGTTTTGCGTAGCATTCATACAAAGCGTTTCCCCGAGTTTCCCTATGTCTAGTTTTCCTGTCGTTGTCTCGTTTTGATCTCTCGCCTGTTTGACCACTCTCTTGCCTAGCCCTCGTAAGGATAACGTTCGCCGCTGTATTGACCCTCGCCCGTTACGGATTACTCTTGTCTCTCCGTCTACACACCTGTCTGCCATTGATTGACCCTGCCTGCCTGACCATGCCTATGTCACATCCCTTCAATAAAAGTTTGCATTTGGATCCGCTCGTCTCTCGCCTCCCTCTCCACGTGACAGATTTGATGTTAAAATGTACTTTTAATGAATGCATTACTAGAAAAAACTGCTGTACTTTATTTTGCAGTAAAATTGAACTGTTTGGTTAAGATAATTTTGTGTTTGGATGGCTGTGCTAATTATTTTGAGAACAAGTACACTGCATTGGAGAAAAGTGTCAAATCGATTGAGAAAAACTGTAAAAGTAAATATTAAAATCAAATCTATAGGTGTGTTCTCTATTGTTATTTTATCTATTTCCTTTCTGTTTGTGACATGAGTTGGATGCATGTTTGTGTACATTTCTCCTTGCTCGTTCCCCTGTAAATGGACGAGTGTGTCAACGTGTGAGGCGTTTTATTAAACTCTGGAAAACATCTCCAGTGCATTATTAGCGTTCACACAGTTTTCCTGTCTGGGCTGTTGAGCATTTCAACTCTGTGTTACAATGTATTGTGGTAATGCTATCTCTGGTCGTCTAGTCTGTGTGCGTAGATGCGTTTAGGGGGCATGGCTTTGGACGGCGATTTTCAGGGGTGGGACATTCGCTTTCAGTGCTATCAGGCTAAAGTTAGCATTTTCCAAGATTTCTTATTGCACCTTTAAGTGCATGCAGATATTACTCAGGGACATGAACACTTGAATATTGCAAGAATAGGGAATGCACCTTATTTAAGAAATTAACATTAATTACACGTAAACAATAAAAGTGTATTTTTATTTATGTATTTTTTTTTGTTCCATGGCACCTGAGAGCCAATTTACACTGCTATACTTAGTATTTGTTGCAGTGTGAACTAACCATAATGCTGTATATTAGATGTGAGGCCCCCCGACTGAGCCTGGTTTCTCCCAAGGTTTTTTTCTCCATTTGTCACCGATGGAGTTTTGGTTCCTTGCCACTGTCGCCTCTGGCTTGCTTAGTTGGGGACACTTCATCTTTATCTTTATCTTCACCTTATCTTCACACAATATTGTGTTTTATTTTATTGTATTTGATTAAGTACCTTTACCTGAAAATTGAGTGTTTACTGTTGCCCTTGGCATTGTTGATGTACTATTTCCTATTTAATACTGTACAGCCGCCTTGTCACAATTCTGTATTGTTAAAGTCGGTATATAAATAAAGGTGATTTGATTTTGATTTGATCCTTAAAGTGTTGTCTGTGCCATAGTATTCTTTCAGTGATTAAGGGGATTTCACATGACAGGGGTCAACGCTAGTCAACGCATTGATCTCTATGAAATGAAGCGTCAGATTAGCCTTACCTCAGCACAGTGTTGTTTGTTGTTGTTGTTCAAAGTTCTAGAAATGTTCTTGTTTACAACCTTGTTTCTTTCTGGTATTGTTTCTGCCGAATTCTGTGATCCATCAAATTCTGTAATCCTAGAAGACACTGTATTGAGCTAATTCGACTAATACTACTACTAAACCCAACCCTAATCCTACCCTAATTATTAGATCACATGATTCAGTGGGTTACAGAACTCAGCACTACAACAGAATGAATCAGCAGTGAATAAGTGGTTCACTAACTAACTCATTAAGATAGTCCCTTGCTGCCAGCTACTGGCATAACAATGTAATCTGAAATGAAAGTGCTGAAAAATCACTAACACAGTTTCTCAAAATCAATTTAAAGTTCCGGGTAAACATTTGCCCCTCAGAAAGTCCCTGCTCGTGAGGTAGTACTTTTTCCTTTAGGTCCGGAACTTTCGGGGGTGGGACTTAGGCGCTGAACGTGCTGATTGGTTGTTCATGCAGCACTGTATTTCAAGCACCATATATTCGCTTTTTTTTTTTTTTTTTTTTTTTATGTACTGAAGTATAGTTTTTCAGGCGAGAATGTAGTTTTTTTTTAAACTCAAATCTGCGGTTTATTTATAAAGACAGTGCCTATTTAAAAATGTTCTTAGCCAGTTTCTGAGACGTGAGCTTCACATGATCAGCGGGTGCTCAGTGCTCATGTATCCTGACGAGAGCAGCCTTTACTCGGCTAGCCCTTCTGACATTTGCTGCTGGCTATGATATCTCTGTAGTGGTTAAACATAAGATATCATTTGTTTTGGGTAAATCTAACAGGTAATCTTTGGTCTTTATTCTATTAATCTTTTAATATGTTAAAATGAAAAGAGGCAATACTGTTTGATATCATATTTCGTCTTATTGTAAATACAGTGAGGAAATCGCAGTAGTCAGGGCAAGCTGATTGACGTTATCAAGTATGCCGCTGTTTGCAGAATTACCGGACTTGCGCTGTCCCTTCCGTGGGAAATTGTCGAAATTGTGAAGTCCGAACTACCCAGAATGCAAGTCAGAAATTTGCGTAGTCTACTTGGTATAGAGAACTGTATTTGCCCAATGTTCTTGGCATTTAGACCGCGATGGAAATGCAGACCAATAGGGTCTTTCTGCAGACATGCACCTGCACTCTCAGACACCTGCACTCTCAGACGCCTGCACTTCCGCAAATGACGTCATTTGCAGTCTATTTTATTTTTTACTTTATTTTATATATATATATATATATATATTTTTTTTTTTTTTTTTTTTTTTTTTAATTGAATCTCTCAACATTTCACAGCAGTAGCCAGGTGGTGAAGACAAGAAAAAGAAACTAAATTACAATGTCATTCGCAACTGCCACTTGCACTCTCAGCTACCTGCGACGTCACTTGCAATCCACACAAATCGTGCGTGTTGCCAATGAAAACAAGAAGCTGTGGTGGTTAAACCATTAAAACTAATTTAACGTAACATACAGGGTCCTGCAAGTCATTTGTAGGAGATAAAAACAAGACCCGCAAATCCAGTTTATTAATATAATGTATATATAGGCTATATAGTGTTTTCCTTCGCAAAACGTGGCATAATATGGCATAACGGATTAAGATGATAAAGTCTAAACTCAATATGCTCCTATTCATTATTAAAACAACTACACACAAGCAGGTGAGCCAAGAATAAATGCAATGCCGCGTACATTCGCATTTTCCTATAAAGGATAATCTCTATAGCTCTTGTATATCATTGTCTTTTGTTTATATTGGTTTTCTACAGGAGGAAAACGTCTATTTAATGCATTGCATTCTGGGCACGTCTGCTTGCCTATACAGAGTTGGTCCTTTTAATATCACCTAATGCCTTTCTTATGGCGCATTCATATCTGCTGGTATATTGTTTGACAACAGTAAGGTTTATATTGAATTTGGTCTTTATCATCTTAGTCCGTTTTGCCACATTAAGCGTTTGCTGGGCAAGTATAAAAGTGAAAGTT
Source organism: Labeo rohita (assembly GCF_022985175.1). Classification (NCBI taxonomy): domain Eukaryota; kingdom Metazoa; phylum Chordata; class Actinopteri; order Cypriniformes; family Cyprinidae; genus Labeo; species Labeo rohita. Next base: position 7,776 of record NW_026129763.1, on the reverse strand, counting down.
TGCGCATTGTGTTCATGGCCATATGCTTGCCTTGAAGTACATATTAATAAACAATTTTACAAATTTGATAGTTTAATGGCACTTAATGTATCTTAATACGTTAAGCCATATCAAGTGTTAATGGTTTTCTACGGGAGGAAAAAGCTTAATGAGAGACTGTGCATTGCGTTTATATCCTGCTGTTCTATGGCCACGGATTTGCGGGTCTTGTTTTTATCTCCTACAG
>NW_026129763.1:0-7050 GCF_022985175.1 Labeo rohita | reverse complement strand
TTACAGTCCACATATTGATAACATCCAGGCAACACAGCTTCAAGTGCACAATGATTAAAATCTCCTAAAATAAAACAAGGTGCTTCAAGGGTGTGTCTTAATTGTCTGTGAACACAGTCTCCTGTAAGTTTGGCTGCATTTGTGGCATTCCCACTGGGTGGAATATAAACAGTACATAATAAAATGTTCCCAAATTCATGAGGAAGATAGAAGGGCCTACGACTTAGACATACTAGTTCAATATCAGAGTTACAGGCCAACTCTCTCACGGAGAATTGCGAACACCACTTTTGGTTAATGTAAATACAGATACCATCCCCTCTGCACTTGTCTGAATTGTCATTCCTGTTGGAACGTACCAGAGAAAAGCCTTCCAGGGCCACAAGCAAGTCGGGCACATCCTCTCATAACCACGTTTTAGTGAACACTAGCAGGTATGAGTCCTGATACTCATGTCAAACTCTAGTATTAATTCTGAGCTCCTCAGTTTTACTTCTCAAGGAGCGGGTGTTGCAGAGAGCATTGAGGGTAGTGGTGGTTTTTCTGCCCTTCTCTGTAATCTCTGCCATACACCGCCATGTTTCCCCTCTTCTGCATCCGTGCCTGACGACTCTCCGTCACTGTTCTCGCCTGCAGTTCAATCAGTACCTGGGGGGCGAGTGTATGGCTGATATTCTGATCTCCTCAACTGGAGTGGGCTTTGAAGTAAACTCTGAAGACTCACAGACTGGAATGGGCTCTGGAGTGGACTCTGAGGACTCACTAACTGGAACGGGCTCTGCGGTGGATTCTAAGCGCTCCATCACTAGAGCAGTTTCTGTGGCAATCTCTGAAACCACCCATGTTGGACCACAGGACTTGACTTTGCCGACCTTTTACTTCTTGCCCTCCTCTTCTCAGTAGCCTTAGAAGGGCCCAGACTGATGGTAAAATCCCTACGAAAAGGTTCTTGTCGACCTGGTTTAACCCACTGAACTCACCGAACAACATGCCGATATTCAAGATCTCAAGTCCCTTCATCTCCCAATGGGACAAAGGATCGTCAATGCATCCATTAAAGAGATCCTTAAGTGCCCTTTCAATGAATCCCAATCCCACTAAGTCGGCCGGAGACGCAAGAGTTGGTCTCAGGTATAGCACAGGACTGCCTCAGTCATGTAGTCCTGATTCACTGGCATAAAGCTGCATGTAATCAGCCATACGGCTAAAATCAACATCAGGACTCTTAATAAAAACAGCACTGTGTTCCGCAGATCCAGCACTAAGTTAAAAAAAAATGCAGGTAGTAAACTCAGCAGGCTCGGGAGTTAACTCGTAGACTGGAACGAGCTCAGATGGTCTCCGGCCTGGAACAGGCTGGATCAGAGTGGGCTGTAGAGTGGACTCTGTGGACTCACAGACTGGAGTGGGATCTGCAGTGGACTCTGATCGCTCCTGGACTGATTCGGGCTTAGGAGTGGACTCTGAACGTTCCTGGATCGGAGCGGGCTCTAGAGTGGACTGTGACTGGGCAATGGGACTGGTATGGGCTCTGGAGTGGACTCTGAGGACTCACTAACTGGAACGGGCTCTGCGGTGGATTCTAACCGCTCCATCACTAGAGCAGTTTCTGTGGCAATCTCTGAAACCGCCCATGTTGGACCACAGGACTTGACTTTGCCGACCTTTTCTTCTTGCCCTCCTCTTCTCAGTAGCCTTAGAAGGGCCAAGAATCCCTACAAAAGGGTTCTTGTTGACCTGGTTTAACCCACTGAACTCGCCGAACAACATGCCGATATTCAAGATCTCAAGTCCCTTCATCTCCCAATGGGACAAAGGATCGTCAATGCATCCATTAAAGAGATCCTTAAGTGCCCTTTCAATGAATCCCAGTCCCACTGAGTAAGTCCAAAAGAGTTGGGCTCTACATCCCCACCCTCTTGTCACAACCCCTTGAGAGCTTTAAGTCGAGCCACTCTCTCCTGTGATGTGGCCGGTCAGGTAATCTGAAAACTCATGGTATCAGAAGAGGGGAAAAAAGGAGAAAACAAACACTTCTGGATCTTGAAGTGGCATCAGTATTCAGTCACGGAATGCGAACACAAAAGATCCATTTGCAGTTTTATTCTCAGAGTCCAAAACAACATAATCCACATGAGCAAAACAAAAAATAAAGATCAACACAGGAACTGAATGCAATACTGATGCAACTAAAGACAAAATGAACAAATTAACAATAACTGGCTGTTATCTTGCCAAAAGGAGGATGCAAAAAGTATTGATTAATTAGAGAAAAACATTTTTTTCATTATGAGATTTCTTTTTAAATTCTTATTTTACAATGAAAGGTTAGATTTTTGTACATTTTTTAAAATAAAAGTTAAAAAGGATTAATGAGACAGATTTATCTTCACAGTCTTCTTTGATCATATTTACTAAGGGTATGAATAACTTTGAGCACTGTATTTATTTATTTAAAATATAATAAAAATAAGTAATAAATCAGAAAGTAGGGGGCACCCAGACTTGGACTGAGACCTCTTGATTTATCAAATGCTCTACCACTGAGCTATACCCCTACACAATATGTGTGGGAATGGTATTTATAATGTTTGTCGTAACTATGTTTACAGGGGGCAATCGCAGACCCCAAAACCTCTGGTCCCTATGCACTCTGTTTTCCCAGACTAGCGATGACTTTGATGCAGGATATACATTGATTTTCCTGCACATAGAGTCTGTTTTTTATTACAATACCCACTTTGATCCTAGAAGTATCAGAGCTCCAAGCTACGCAGATAGGAAGCATATTTGGGCCAATTCTGGGAGAAAAGCGGCACTGTTGGCTCAGTCTGGGCATCAGTAAAAAGATAATGAGCCGGAGCCGTGCAGACTGAACAAAACATTTCTGGCTGTCAGAGGGCTTTTTTCTCTACAGGCCGATCTCGGCTAAAAGCTGTTGTACGTGTCTATGTGTTAGTCCCAGAGATATAAGCATTTATTACGGTCTCTTTAGAATAACTGTAGTGAATTTTGCTTTCACCAACCTAGGGAGGCAAAATACTGTAGTGATGGGTACTCATGTCACATATGACATTATGATTCTTGGATCATGTGTCACTTAATGTGTGGTTATGAGTACGTCACATAAGAAAGATTGGTGGGATTGCTGGGAACTTGTAGAACCTCTTACTGTATTACTGTAACGGAGTGATAGATGCGTGAAAAGGGCGGATCCATACGCAAAGCTTTTATTAGATGAGACAGGGTCAAAACAGGAGACAGGCTCTGTACGGTTGTTAACACTAGGAGAGTGGTAACTGCAACATACAATACTAGGCGAATAGCAAGAGGAAGTCAGAGGCTTATATAGTGTCTGATTGGGTGCGTGTAATCAGCACAAAGGATGATGGGGAACGTAGTCCGGGTTGTGGTGCAACAGTCTGTGTAATGTGAAATGTCAGTAGGGTTTGGGTGAGTAAGTTTGGGTGGAGAGCGGAGCATTTGAGCCATGCGCAGAACACAAAACTGATGGGAGGGAGCAGCTCCAGTGAAGACTAAATATAAAACTTTCAGATGACAGGCAGCTCAGAACGGTTGTTAGTTTTAAACTGATTATTTTCAATCAACACTTCTTTCATTTTGTTCTTAAACAATCTGTTCAACAGACATTGAATGAAACAAGATTAGCAACTCGATTATTAAAAAAATAAATAAATAAATAACTCAAGTTAATTAAAATTACAAGTCTTAATTTCTCTGCAATAGCCCATGGGAGGAACATTAAGTGGTTGCACAAAAAAAACTCTTATTTACATGAGGTAAATCAATCAATCTATCATGTTTATTAAATACAGCGCTTTTTAACAAAACAGGTTGTGTCAAAGCAACTTTAGTTTTTAATAGGACAATAGTGTGTCAATAATGCAAAAGTTCCATGTTGCAGCAAAGTCAGATTGCAGAGGACTCATCTGGTTCCTGTGGTCTTGCGCCAACGGCTGTCTAGGTGACAAGTTCCTCACTGATGATCCATCTCTGAGGCTCATCTAGTTGACGTGGTCCCCGCTGACATTTAGAACTGTAGAGGTCGTCTCTAGGTGCTGATCCACCATCTGGGCTGGGTACGGACTACATCTGGGGGACTGCAGTGACCATCTGATCTGGATACAGACTGGATTTTGTGAAACAGACTTAATATTAGCATAGATGCCATTCTTCTTACGATGCAATGAGTACATCAGGTGTTATGGAAATTGTTCCCGGTTCCAGTTGACCTAACTAATGCAGCCTAATTATAGAAATGTGTTAATGTGTTATGTGTAGGCCAGGTTAACGAAATGGGTCTTTAATCTAAATAAACTGACAGAGTGTGTCTGCCTCCCAAACAGTGTTAGGTAGATTGTTCCAGAGTTTGGGCGCTAAATAAGCAAATGATCTGCTGCCGCAGTTGATTTTGACATTTTAGGTATTATCAAATTGCCAGAGTTTTGAGAACGCAGCGGACGTGAGAGACTATAATGACAAAGCTGCTTGGTTTATATTTTTATGTATGTAATTGTAGGCCTTTATATATATTTTAAAATTGTATTGCATACCCGTTACTGCCATAATAATGCAATAATAATCACTCATTTAAAATGTTTAAGTACTTTTTCTTCTTTTTGTTCATAACAGCTCCCACTCACTATGAGCTATAAAAAATTTTTCTTGTAGATACTTTCTAACATTTCAGTGATTTTTTATTTTTATTTTTTCAATAGTAAATATGCATGCAAATTACAGCAAAGTACAACAGTTAGCATATGGTGTTAAACGGAGGTCAAAAAGGATTTAAACAGTTAATTTTGAATCGATTTCTTTGGATGGCATTTAAATTACCACACAGCCAACCTTGCAGTCTAAAAGACAGTAGGTAAATTGGCCGGGAATTTTTACGAAGGTGGTGGGAGAAAAACACCAACATTCTAGATTCAGATGGAAAAAAAAAAAAAATAATCACAGACTAACCCCTGTAAATGTTAAAAATCACTTGCATCCCCATACACCAGTTACCAGTTAACATTACTAGTTACTGCCTGAATCTGGCTATTATGTGCTTTTATCAGGTGGAACCAAACATACACCATTTTTCATACATCTCCATTTTTGCACCATTTTAGACTTGGCATCTCCTGCCCTGAGAGCAGCGCACTACTCTTCAGTAAAAATAACAGTAATACGAACATATTTAGTACTCCTGCCCTGAGAGCAGCACATAGTGCACTAATAATAAAAGTTATATGGACCTATTGAGTAGTCCTACCCCAAGAGCAGCGCATAGTTCAGTAAAAATAACAGTAATACGGACCTATTGAGTACTCCTGCCCTGTAAGCAGCGTATAGTTTAGTAAAAATAACAGTAATACGGACCTATTGAGTACTCCTGCCCTGACAGCAGCGCATAATTCAGTTTAGTACTGTTATTTTAACTCCTGCCCTGAGAGAAGTGCATAGTTTAGTAAAAAATAACAGTAATATGAATATATTCAGTACTTCTGCTCTGAGGGCAGTGCATAGTACACTAAAAATAATAGTAATACAGACCTATTGAGTACTCCTGCCCCGAGAGCAGTGCATAATTCAGTAAAAAATAACAGTAATACGGACCCATTGAGTACTCCTGTCCTGTAAGAAGCGTATAGTTTTGTAAAAATAACAGTAATATGGACCTATTGAGTACTCCTGCTCCGAGAGCAGCACATAATTCAGTTTAGTACTGTTATTTTTACTCCTGCCCTGAGAGCAGTGCATAGTTCAGTACAAATAACAGTAATACAAATATATTCAGTACTCCTGCCCTGAGAGAAGCACATAGTACACTAAAAATAACAGTAATATGGACCTACTGAGTACTCCTGCCCAGAGAGCAGTGCAGAATTCAGTAAAAAATAACAGTAATACGGACCTGTTGAGTACTCCTGCCCTGTAAGAAGCGTATAGTTTAGTAAAAATAACAGTAATACGGACCTGTTGAGTACTCCTGCTCCGAGAGCAGCGCATAATTCAGTTTAGTACTGTTATTTTTACTCCTGCCCTGACAGCAGTGCATAGTTTAGTAAAAATAACAGTAATATGAATATATTCAGTATTCCTGCTCTGAGGGCAGTACATAGTACACTAAAAATAATTCATAATTCAGCAAAAATAACAGTAATACAGACCTATTGAGTACTCCTGCATACTTCAGCAAAAACAACAGTTATACAGACCTATTGAGTACTCCCGCCCCAAGAGCAGCGCATAGTTCAGTAAAAATAACAGTAATACGGACCTATTGAGTACTCCTGCCCTGTAAGCAGCGTATAGTTTAGTAAAAATAACAGTAATACGGACCTATTGAGTACTCCTGCCCTGACAGCAGCGCATAATTCAGTTTAGTACTGTTATTTTAACTCCTGCCCTGAGAGAAGTGCATAGTTTAGTAAAAAATAACAGTAATATGAATATATTCAGTACTTCTGCTCTGAGGGCAGTGCATAGTACACTAAAAATAATAGTAATACAGACCTATTGAGTACTCCTGCCCCGAGAGCAGTGCATAATTCAGTAAAAAATAACAGTAATACGGACCCATTGAGTACTCCTGTCCTGTAAGAAGCGTATAGTTTTGTAAAAATAACAGTAATATGGACCTATTGAGTACTCCTGCTCCAAGAGCAGCACATAATTAAGTTGGCTTGGGAAAGCCAACTTACTGAAATCCTATTTAAACTTATTATTAAGTTGGCTTGGGAAAGCCAACTTACTGATCTGCTATTTAAACTTCTTATTATTAAGTTGGCTTGAGAAAGCCAACTTACTGATCTACTATTTAAGATTATTATTAAGTTGGCTTGAGAAAGCCAACTTACTGATATGCTATTTAAACTTCCAGTTATTATTATTGGTGCTTGCCAAAGGCGAAGCATCACTATTATTATCTCACATACTTATTATTCTTCTTATTTTTCTTCCGTACAAATTTCGGCGCGTAACTAGTCCCGCAGTTTTTGTCACAGACCCATGAAACGGGCGTCAAATCGTGCGGCCTAT
>NW_026129762.1:0-36573 GCF_022985175.1 Labeo rohita | reverse complement strand
AAGAAACTATTAATTTGACTACCAGTGTATGAACTGCAAAATTATTATTCATATTGCCACTAGTTAGCAAGTGTGCTGATTGATGGGGCAGCAGGTGTTTGGGGTAGCTGTTTAAAGAAATTGTAATAATTGACTCAAAAATGAAAATTTGCTTAAAATGGGTGCTGTCAGAATAATAGTCTAACCATCTGATAAAAATATCACAATAATCCACAAGTAATGCACACGTCTCCAGTCCATCAGTTCATGTTTTGTAAAGTAAAAAGTTGTGTGTTTGTAAGAAACATCCTTCAGTAAGGCTTTTTAACATTAAACTGTTGCTTCTGGCCAAAATATGAGTCCATAATCCATAATAATGCTTCATCCAGTGAAAAAAAAAAATCTGTCAGTACAAGTCTATCCCCCTTAATGGTGCTTGATCTGTGCTTATTTCTCTTTTGATTCAAACAAAATGAAATGTTCACAGGATAAAGCAATGTTATGGATAAAGTACTATTTTACAGTTCAAGGGAAAAAAAACAGGCAAGTGAGGTAAGTGCATTTATGAAACATTTAATCATTAAAAAACTCAGTGTCTTAATATCTTTACAGGGCCAGCAAACACTGATACTGTATGTGATGAATGCACAAATGGCACCTGCTCTGATGGCACTTTTACAGCTTGTCAGCCACATACAATGTGAGTCATTTTACATTACGTTTCACATTAAATTCCCACTCTAATTGTTCTCGACTTGCTAACATCACACTGTTGCAATGTCTACAGATGTCAGAGTATGGGTCGTAAACAAATAGAAGCTGGAACAATGTCATCTGATGCTAAATGTGAACATAATCCAAATGGTCTTGTTGTTGGAATTATAACTGGTGTTGTGGTCTTTGTTTTTATTGTTGTTATTGGAGTCTCAGTAACCCAGCTTGTCATATTCAAGCACAAGTCAAAGGCTCATCCAGGGATAAGGTAAGGCTATGACAATTTTCCCCCATCATTATGTACTTTACATTTATCTGATTAAAGGAGAAGTCCGCTTCCAGAACAACAATTTACAGATAATGTACTCACCCCCTTGTCATCCAAGATGTTCATGTCTTTCTTTCTTCAGTCGTAAAGAAATTGTATTTTTTGAGAAAAACATTTCAGGATTTTTCTCCATATGGTGAATATGATATGGTGCCCCGAGTTTTAAATTCTAAAATGCAGTTTAAATACCGCTTCAAATGACCCCAAATGCAGTTGTAAATGATCCCAGCTGAGGATGACGGGTCTTATCTAGCGAAATAATCCAAAAACAATCCAAAAAAATACAATTTAAGTCTCTTACTCTCCCTGAACTCTGTGTATTCTGGCTCAAGACAGTAAGGCTATGTCAAAAAACTCTGACTGTATTTTCTCCCTCAACTTCAAAAATCATTTTAAAATCATCCTACATCGCTGCAGAAGTACCGACCCAGTCTTTGCAAAGTGAACATGCAAAGAAGGTCAAACACCCTTAACAAAAAAGGTAAAACAGCAATATAGGACGGCTTTGAAATTGAGGGAGAAATAAGAATTTTTTGACATACACTAACTGTCTTGAGCTAGAATACACAGAGTTCAGGGAGGGTAAGACAAGACAAGCATTTAACATTAAAAAGTATATAAATTATATTATTTTGAAAATAACTGATCTTTCGCTAGATAAGACTCTTCCTCCTCGCCTGGGATTGTTTACAATCGCATTTGGGATCGTTTGAAGCCACATTTAAACTGTATTTTGGAAGTTCAAAATCGGGGAACCATACCAGTCCATTATATGGAAAAATCCTGAAATATTTTCCTCAAAAAACACAATTTCTTTACGACTGAAGAAAGAAAGACATTAACATCTTGGATGACAAGGGGGTGAGTACATTATCTGTAAATTGTTGTTCTGAAAGTGGACTACTTCTTTTTTTATATCACTTTATATCACTTTTTTTATATCACTTTATATCACTTTTATATCACTAATATTTCAGGTCTGTCTAGGTCCAAAATGTTGGAGGAGGGCTCTTAAAGTACTTACATAATCCATGGACTTGATGTTACTTATTACATTCCAACCAGTATTTAATATAAAAATATTTGTTACTTATGGTAGACCAGCTAGTTACTGAGAGAACACTATGCACGCGTGTTTTCTTGTTATATGACATAAAATTGTGTTTTAACAATAATACTATGATAAAAATTAAGCATTGAAACTGCACAGAATGTAATATATATATATATAGAGAGAGAGAGAGAGAGAGAGATTCTTAACCATTTTTATTTGACAAAAATAAATAAATATCAATGCACTCACTATTGATTACCGTGGTAAAGTTTATGAATCATTCATTAGTAATTTTGACAATAATCTCTGCCTTGTACCCAAACAATTACACGCATGATATGTTGAAATTAAAATACAATATAACACATACTTTATTTGTGAATCATTTCTATGACATGGTGCATACTTGTAAATACATTCAATTTAAGTTCCTCCTCCCACCCCTAATTTAATTTCTGAGTCTCTGTATATGAATATGTAAACTCTAGTAGTGTTTACTATTATACTGACACGCGGTTTGCCTAATAATACTGTACATCACAAATTTTAAGATAAGAAACACTAATAACCCATAACTAATTTCTCTTGCAAATGTTTTGTCCCAACATTCAGGATGTTTCATGGTTGAAGTTCACTGAAAAATAACAAAAAATAGCTAATAAAAGCCTTAACTAGAAAATTTCTTGGCATCACTATACTGTTTAATGCAAAAAGGATCTGCACACTGTTGTTCTCCCTTTATTTAAAAGAAAGTTAAGTGGCTTTCCCAGCCAATACAGCCACTTTCAACTTTTTTTAACTAAAGCGAGAACAACAGTGTGCAGATCCTTTTTGTATTATTTGATGTACTTTTTATGCATCACTATATTATTCACAGTAAATAGCTGTGCCTAATAGAGAATGGATAATAATTTATTTGTTAACCATTCTCTCAAGAAAAAAAAAAAAAAAACAGTCTCTCCCTGCTCTCATGTGTCTTATTCTCTTATTCTGGAGTTTGGACACTTGCAATCCTAAATCAGAGCAAATAAACCATGCCCTGTTAACAACAACAGCACAATAAATTTCAGCAAAAAAAAAAAAAAAAAACATTGTCTATTAACTTGATTACTTTATATTTTTTTAAGCCTTCCAGCAGGCTCACTTTCTCCTAAAAAAATCCTACAAGAGAAAACGGAAACACTTATAATAATATAGCTGCAAGCAACAATTGCGGGGCCAAGCACAACAGAGGCAGAATGAGGAGCTAAGCACGGCAAGGAGCAACAGACCGACCTCAACAATGAGTAATTAAAGCTATTTTAGGATGATATCAGTTGAAATGGCTGAAAAATCATAAATACAACCAATAATAATATAATTTAATGGCTTATTACTTTTGACCAATAGGTGATGCTGTTTTCAAATTGATGTGATGTGCTCTGTGTGAGGTGATAATGATGCCCACAAAGTTTGGTGTCATTATGTCAAAGCTTTACAGAGATACAGCCTCAGAGGTATTTTGGCATCATGCCACAAATGTGTAGTGGCGCTGTACGAAGACGGTTTTGTCTATCGACAAGAAATCCATAACTTTTTGTCAGCACAGTCTGAAGATAATTTGAGTCAAATTTGGTAAAAATCGGACTAACGGTCTAGGAGGAGTTCGAACAAGTAGGTTTTGTACGTTAATCAAAACAGTGGAAAGGAAGTTTGGCCAAGTATGGTATAATTGGTATGTATGTTGTTGGCATGACCCAAGGAATATTTTGAGACCAGTTTCATTACAATAGGCTAATGTAATCAAAAGCTATTAGCATTTTTGAAAATTTCATTATTAATGTTTAATGAATGGTGTATTACTTCTGACCACTAGGTGGCACTGTTACCAAATTTATGTGGCGTGGTCAAGGTATGGTGACAATAGCACATATAAAATTTGGTGTCAATATGTCAAAGCTTTGCAGAGATACAGCCTCAGAGGTAGTTTGGCATCTTTCCAGCAAATTCATTGATGTGCTAAACGGAAACGGTTTCATATATTGACACGAAATCCATAACTTTTTGTCAGCATGGTCTGAAGATGATCTGAGTCAAATTTGGTGAAGATCGGACTAACGGTCTAGGAGGAGTTCGAAAAAGTATGTTTTGTACATGAATCAAAATTGCGGACAGGAAGTTTGGCCAATATTGGCATAATGGGTATCAGTGTTCTCGGCTTGACCCAAGGAATCTATTGAGATCACTTTCATTACAATAGGCTAATGTAAGCAGAAGTTATTAGCATTTTTGTAAATTTCTTTATAACTTTTGACCACAAGGTGGCGCTGCCCCCAAACTTTTTAAGTACTGTCAGGGCATGGTGCCGAAGACACATACCGAGTTTTGTAACGATACGTCAATGCGTTTGTAAAATATAGCATTTTTGGACAAAATTCAATATGGCCGACACCCAAATTAGCTGACATGGGAAATGGATATGGTTCGACTCGGCATGATGCACCGAATCTAAAGAGACTGGTTTCATGATTTTTGGCCTAACTATTCAGAAGTTATAAGCAAAAATACCCATTTTTCATATCTCCTGACCACTAGGTGGCACTGTGCCGAAACACTCCAGGTAGTCTCAGGTCATACTTGTTATAACACACATCAAGTTTGGCCTCAATATGCCAAACCGTTGCGGAGATATAGCCTTACAACCATTTTTGCATGCTTTTCGTAGAAATCATTCGCACGTTATTCGAAAACCGTTTGACTAATCAACTTGAATTCCATAACTTTTTGCCAGCATAGTCTGAAGATGATCTGAGTCAATTTTGGTGAAAATCAGACAAACCGTCTAGGACGAGTTCGAAAAAGTATGTTTTACGAACAAAAATTTATAGAAAAAAAACTAAACCTTACGATTTTGGCATGAGCCAAGGATTCAGAGAAAAAAAGAATTTTGATTCTGTGGCTTACAGTTCAAAAGTTATTAGCATAAAATTATTGAAACTTTGGACAGGTGGTGGCGCTAGAGAGTTTGAGTTAGAGACTCCAAATTTGCTGTGGTCAATGACGGGACTGGCCTCTATCAGTGTGCCAAATTTCACAACTTTCCCGCAATCGGTTCTATGGGCTACCATAGACTCAAGAGCGGAAACGGAAGAATAATAATAATAAGAACGCCAACGGATACAATAGGTGCCATCGCACCTTCGGTGCTTGGCCCCTAATAATAAGAATTCTAACGGATACAATAGGTGCCATCGCACCTTCGGTGCTTGGCCCCTAATAACGCCAACAGATACAATAGGTGCCACCGCACCTCCGGTGCTTGGCCCCTAATAACGCCAACGGATACAATAGGTGCCACCGCACCTTCGGTGCTTGGCCCCTAATAATAGAATTTATTGGCTTATCACTTTTGACCAATAGGTTATCAAATCAATGTGGTGTGTTCAGTGTGAGGTTACAATGACACACACAAAGTTTGGTGTCATTATGTCAAAGCTTCACAGAGATACAGCCTCAGAGTCAGACTTTAGCATCAAGTCTAAAATTTGTGGTGGCGCTGTATGAAAACAGTAGGTTTTGTACATTAATCAAAATGGTGGAAAGGAAGTTCGACCAACTATGGTATAATTGGTATGTATGTTGTTGGCATGATCCAAGGGATGTTTTGGGACCAGTTTCATTACAATAAGCTAATGCAATCAGAAGTTATTAGCATTTTCGTAAATTTCATTATTAATGTTTAATAAATGGTGTATTACTTCTGACCAGTAGGTGGCGCTTTTACCAAATTGATGTGGCGTAGTCAGTGTGAGGTGACAATGGCACATACAAAGTTTGGTGCAAATATGTCAAAGTTCTGCAGAGATACAGCCTCAGATGCAGTTTGGCATCCTTCCAGCAAATTCGTTGATGCGCTAAACGAAAACCGTTTCCTACTAAGCATCGACACGAAATCCATAACTTTTTGTCAGCACGGTCTGAAGATGATCTGAGTCAAATTTGGTGACAATCGCACAAACAGTTTAGGAGGAGTTCGCAAAAGTAGGTTTTCAACATAAATCAAAATGGCGGAAAGGAAGTTCATCCAATTTTGGCATAATTGGTATCAATGATCTTGGCATGATCCAAGGAATATATCAAGACTAGTTTCATTAGAGTAGGCCAATTAAAACAAAAGTTATAAGCAGATTTCTAAATTTCATTATAACTTTTGACCACAAGATGGCGCTACATCCGAACTTTTTGAGTACTGTCAGGGCATGGTGCCGAAGACACATACCGAGTTTCATAATGATATATCAATGCGTTCGTAAAATATAGCATTTTTGGACAAAATTCAATATGGTCGACACTCAAAATGGCTGACATGGGAAAACTTTATCAGTGTGCCAATATTTCACAACTTTCCCGCGAGCGGTTCTATGGGCTGTCATAGACTTCCAGAGCGGAAGAAAAAGTACGCTAACGGATACAATAGGTGCCATCGCACTTTCAGTGCTTGGCCCCTAATAATAATAAGAACGCCAACGGATACAATATAGCTGTGCAAAACAGATCACTGTTCTGCTGAATGTTATAAACTAACATTTGTATTCAAATAAAATTACATTTATTAATGTACTAATAAACAGTAATTTGTAGCGCAATTGTTTTACTGTTTATTGCACTTTATGTGTGTCACACATCAGACGTGAATCGCTGTGCTGCGGCTAATGAACTGAACTGCAAAAATACAAGTCTTTCTTTACAAGAAAATGGAATTTAACACCAGAATATATATAGAATATATTGAAATAAATTAGGTTAAATATTTCAAACGGGTTACCAATGGGTATGCTAAGGGTTAGGAGTCGGTTAGGACAATAATTAAGTGTATACAATTAAACAACTACATATTTCTTTAAAAAATAATAATATACAGAATTGAATAGCAAGCGCTATTAAATAGTATGAGGCGGTAATACATACATATATACAATAAATAAATAAAATAAAATAATACAAAAATACTATAGGGTCCTAGAAATGCGGTCCTGCAGGCTGGAGAAATGGGCGTGCCGAAAGGTCTTTACAATTGGTTGGGAGTTTCCCGTTTAACACAAAGGCAGGCTGTTATCTTAAAATAATCTTATTAACCCCTTTAATCTGATTAGTAATAAATCCAACACAATTCTATAAACCCAAATCCCATTCTTTCACTGTAAAAATAGTGATCATGATTTTAAAAATATTACTTTCGAATGTACGTTCGGGAATTTCATTCTGAATGGTCGCAGGTTACTGATGTTTTCACCACCGCGTCCTTGCAAAGGTCTTAGCATCCATAATCAAAATAATTAATCAAAAACAAATTACCGTTATTATTTTATGTATATGGGAACTCACAAACTGTTCATAAGTTCGAAATATTTTTTGGTGATATATTACCATTGTATTGATTACACAGGATAGAAAAATGTTATAAAATCAGTAATTTCTACTGTTTTGAACCATGCTTTACAGTTCTTCTGTACTTTTACTAAAAGTACATGGAAACTAAAAATGTTTTGCCTGATAAGGACAAACATATATGGTTGATAAAACACAATAATAATAATAATCAGAAGAGCCAGTAGAATAAGTACTGTTTAATAACCATCTATTAAGTTGCATTAACCAATTTGGCAAACAGACACAATTTTAGCCAATAAACATTTATTCAGTTTTAGCTTGTCTACACAATTTTTTTTTGTCTACACTAACTAACTAACTAACTAAATAAATAAATAAATAATCACACCCAAATTCATTAATACATAAATGTATTAATCCTTGCTTTTGTAACAGTCCATAGAAGAGAAGCGATCAAACACTCGGAATAGAACGCTGTGAAAACCCCCTTTTTTTCCTGATGCCATAGTATCCAGTATCCTTCATACACAACATCCAGGTGAATCTGTTTTAGCAGGTCTGATGCTAGCTGGATCAAAGAAAAAAATATATACCCCTGGTTTCACAGACAAGGCTTAAGCCTAGCCCCAGACTAAAATGTAAGTCTGAGCTGCTTCAACTGAAAGAAATTTGCACTGACTGATCTTAAAATATACCAGTGCCTTTGTTTTGTCTCAAGATGCACACCAGTAATGTTTTTTTTCCCTCTAAGGCATGTTATAAAAATTACTTAAATGTCCTAACTGAACTATGGCCTAATCCTGTTTAGTCTAAGCCCTGTCTGTGAAACCAGGCCATAACATAGAAGATGACATAATCATTTTAAATGAGAAATTACAACAAAACCTTTAATCTTTATTGAAGTTTATTTACCTGTTTGTAAGCACAGTGAACTACTGAACTTATATGTAAAAGACTTGTACACTTGACTGTATCTGCCATCACTTAGACCATTCTTGTATAGCAAATAGAAAAACAAACAAACAAACAAACACACAAAAAAACACACCGAATCATCAAAAATGTTTTAATTATGACTTACACAAACCATCCAGTGTGACTTGCTCCATGATGGAAATAGAATCCAGTCTTTTGCAAAAACATCAACCTGTCATAAAAATATAATACAAACAACAGTAAAATTGTGCACAATGTATATTTTGTAAGAAATGTATCTACAAAATTACAAAATATGTTACAACTGGATATTATTAGTAGTAACAGTATATATTAAAAATGTATTTTATTATTATTATTATTATTATTATTATTATTACTGTTTTTTACATACTCTTCTCTCTCATATATCGAAAGGCTGTGCAATATGTTTGCACTACACATATGTATTTATACATTTCTCTTTGTTTTTGTATATTGCTTTTTGTTGTTGTTTGCCTCTATTTTCTATTTTTTATGTCATGTTTTTGAATTTGTCACATTATCAATAAAAAAAGCTATAACACAGCAGAACAACAGACACAATTACAAATAGTAAAATAAACAAAGCAAACTATGTTTGACATACGTATCATGATAACAATGTAACATCACCGTTCACGTTATTATTTATCACATTAACAAATTATCTTAACGTGGATATCATCAAATATACTTACGTTCATCATGAACTGCTTTAAAGGTGCGTTCACGCCATATCGGAATTCCCGTAATTACGAGATTCCGACTTGTAAAAAGTGTTCACGTCCACGTAGAACTCGTAATTACAACTTGTGAACTGGGAGTCTTCTGAGAGCTACGAATTATTCAACATGACCGCTGTACCACCTGACCAACGTAGGCTCTGTTTAGGCATTGATAGCGTTACCATAAAAAAGCATAATTCCGAGTCTGAGTAGAACGTCACATGTTGTCATCTCGAAATTACGGTAATTACGATACGGCACGAACGCAGCATAAGTCTGTGACAAACATTTTAGGTGTGTCCCAAAGTGGAGTGCGTGGACTCCAAAGTGCGTATTTGAAGTGCGAATGCGTCACAGCGGCGCGACGAAGGCTGTCCCAAACTAAAGTGCGTGGACTCCGTTTTTTTATTTTTTATTTTTTATTTTTTATTAAGTACAAAATCTGAATACAACAAAAGGCATTGATACGTGTACAACAAAAAGAAATTTGGTATGGAAGGCTCAACACAGTAGAATCATATTAGATTCCTAACAAAATATATAACCAAATATTCCAAGAAAGAGGAATGAGAATCAAAAATACAAGTACGAAACAAAGATTAAACGAAAATAATAAAGAAAATATAATTACAACAAATTATATAATACAAATAAATTAAACAGTTTTACTGCCTTTGGTTTTTTCATTTTACTAAGGGCATCTGAGAAGTATTTTAGATCATTTTTAAACACAATAAACAAGGGGGGGAGATTTAAAGTATCGACATTTTTGTATAAAGTATTTTGCTAATAACATAATATTATTAATTAGATCATACAAAACAGAGCACTCTTTGGTTATTCCGTACATTACATCTTGTAAGGATAGAGTGAAACTATCAGCAACCACATGCTTCTCTACCATCCAGTCCTGCCAAGCTTTCCAAAAGGACTGAGACAAACTACATGTAAAAAATATATGTTCTGTATCTTCATATAAATGTTTGCATAGGTAACAAGGTATATTTTCAAAATTAAATTTTGAATGAAGAAACTTATTGGAGGGATATATATCATTTAATATTTTAAACTGCATTTCTTTTACCTTGGGGAGAATAGGAAACTTTAGATAGGCTGTTCTGAAATATTTAACAGTATTTTTATCAAATGTGTGATCTAAATTATTTCTTAATATTTGACCAGGGTAGCTTGATTAGATGATATGCTGTCTTAAATATTTGTTAGTGCAGAGTTTATTCTCTATTTCAAAATCACCAACATATAACGATGGAAGGACAGCAGTAATTTTGGAATAGGAAAGGTAACATCTCATTAACATTTTTATACATGAAGGTATTGCATTAATAACAGTAAAGAATTGCTTTGGATGACAGGTAAATCCGTGTTTTAAAGTGAATGAATTATAGTCTAACATATTACCACTCTCATCCATTAGATCCAATACTGGCCAAATATTTCTATTTACCCATTCCTCCAAAAATAAAGATTTGTTTCTATGTAGAATATATTTATTATTCCATATCGGAGAATTGTGAGGTGTGAAATTGTGTGTGTGCGCCAATTTCCAACATAATAAAACTTGTTGGTGAATGCTGATAGCTTCACTGGAATTTTAAGTAAATCAAAATCACATTTGAGAAAAAAGCGGATACCACCCAATTTACGAAACAAAGCTGAAGGCACGGCATACCAGAAGCTCTCAGTATTACCTAAAAACATTTGAAGCCACTTTATTTTTAGCATAGTATTCATACTGTCAAACTCAATTACATTAAGACCACCTTCTTCGTACATTTTAATAATATCAGATTTCCTAATATAATGAGTTTTGTGCCTCCAAATAAAGTCATACATTTTTTGATTGCTTGTTTTTATAATAACTGAAGAAAGTGCGTGGACTCCGAAGTGCGAATTTGAAGGGCGATTGCGTCACAGCGTCGCGACAGCTACGTCCCAAAGTGGAGTGCACGCACTTCGAACTGCATGGACTTCGAAGGCCACGCCTCCGAAGTGCACGAAGGACCCTCCAAAGTGCATGAGATGCTCCACCTTCGCTGGATTTCCTAATTGCGCCACCAGGGGCCCATTTTAGAAAGGAGGTTAAGTGAAAACTCAGAGTATGTTAACCCTGAAATGAGAGAAACTCTGGGTTTTCCATTTCAAAATGGCAGGTTTGTCAAACTCGAGAAAGCAGGGTAAGTGAAGCCTGTTTCTGAAAGAGAGGTAACTTTTACTCAGAGTCAGTTACCGTGGTAACTTACTCTGTTAACCTAACCTGGTCAGGAGCAGGTTTTATTCTCTAAACTCTGAGTTTCTGTTGGTCTCCTCCCCTTTTTTTAAAGACGAAGCAGTATTTCTCGCCGTAGCCTTAATCATTCATTGCCTACATTTTAGTCACACAAAGAACAAAGTTACGAGAATGGCTTGTCCTTTTTTGGAGGATCCCATAGATGAGGAGGCTGTATTAATTCGAAGAGAATTACATTTACGTCGGGCAAGGATTTTGAGACCCAGAGTGGATTTTTTGTCTTTTCCCTATACATTTTTATTTGAGCGTTACCGTTTTTCGTTGCAATCAATTACATATATCCATAATCTAATCCATCCTTACATCACTAACATCACCCATCGTGGCCGTGCTCTTACATCCGAGCAGATACTATGTGCAGCTTTACGTTTCTTTGCTGATGGAAGCTTTCTGTACAATATCGGGGATGCGGAGCATATTAGTAAGGCCATTGTATGCAGAGCTGTACGGAAAGTGTGCCTCGCTCTGAAACGCTTTCTGCACATTTTTGTAGTGTTTCCTGGCCACAAACCCCTGGGAGTCATCAAAGAGGAATTTTACAGAATTGCTGGTTTGTAGCGTTCAAATCAGTTCAAATGTATTTAATATGAAAAAAATATATATGTTCAGTTAATAACATTTTGCTGAAAGTAACCTAATATTTAAATTTACCTTCAGGATTTCCCAATGTGATTGGATGCATTGATGGCTCACATATACCTATCATTGCACCAACTGAAAATGAGGCAGACTATGTTAATAGAAAGTCAATCCACAGTATTAATGTGCAGGTACACTGAGTTACATGCAGTTTACAATGGTGAAACACCACATAGCAATACTATATCTCATATATCTTATTCTTTCCATTGTGAAGATCATATGTGATGCTGCACATATTATCACCAATGTTGAGGCCAAGTGGCCCGGCTCTGTTCATGACTCACGAATATATCGTGAGTCTACCCTAAGCAACAGACTGCAGAGTGGTAAGTAAATGTATGCACTATACACTTGGGCACTTCAATGCAGCACTAAACCAATGTGAACTTTTTTTTTTTTACAGGAGAGATTGACGGCTTTCTGCTGGGGGATAGGGGCTACCCATGCCAGCCTACACTGCTAACCCCTTACCCAGAACCTGAACAAGGCCCACAGCAGCGATTCAATGTGGCACACAGTAAAACTAGAGGCAGGGTGGAAATGACTAGGTCTGTTGAAAGCACGTTTCCAGTGCCTACGTCACCTCAGGGTCACCCCTGAGAGGGCCTGCGACATCATTGTGGCATGTGTAGTTCTCCATAATATTGCCATTTTTAGAGGGGAACAACATCCTGCCCTACACATACAAGACCCAGAGGAAGACCCCATCCACCCTGCAGATTTCCAGGATGGAAGGGTGGTCCGAGACCTTATATGCCACTATTCATTCTCTGATTAAATCAGCCACCACCACAAAAAAAAGAAAAAAAAAAAAAAGAAAGAAAGAAAGAAACAAGTCACAACAATTTATTTGGTCTTCTTTATTTCCTATAAATTAAAAAGCAATTGTTAAATTTCTATATTCTTTCAAAACTTTTATATAACTTTTATATAATCCACTAATCACAATACACACCTTACCTGTAGCTTGTGTTTCAGGATCTCGATTTCCATATCTGACTTTAGGATCTGTCGATCCAAGTATCATTTCTTTATTGGTTTTTTCAATTTGTTTAAGCAGATGCAGTCTATATAACTCCTTTACTGGTAACTGAAAATACAGTAGTTTAGGGTTACATTATGTTGTACATGACTTCCATTGAATTAAACTCTGGCATTTACTGTACATCACTGAACTGTGTTCATCTGTGCAGAAGAAGTTGACGGACCCTCCTCCTCCTCTTCCTGTTCCTCCACACTCTGGAGGGTGGTGATGGGGGAAGACAACAATATACGTTTATACTTGGATATACTTATATATAATTATATATAATATAATTCTATAGGTTACTGGACACAAAAATGTAAAGATGTGATTGTAAAGATTGTTTGATGTCTACAGACATAACATTACCTCTATAGGCCTCTCTGTATCAGCAGAAATGGTGTCATCATCCCCTACATCCTGAGAAGATGAGCATTTGGTTGAGCACACTTTATAATATTACTTAGCCTACTCAATACACTTACAACTGCCTGGGGTTCTGTTAAGACAGGAGGCTCCAAAAGGCAGATATTGCCATCAGAATCTATTGAGACCAATCCAAAAATGAAAGTAAATAATTACATTTTATATATGTGTGTGTGTGTGTGTAGCCCTCTTACATTTTATGTAGGCACTTGTGTCCTGGGGAGTGACTGGCTCTGATGAACATCCTGCAAGAATTCCCTCAGCCACTGGCCTTCCAGTGTTCAGACTCAGGGCCATCTCCTCAGCATTTGTGAGTGGTGGTGGTGCAGGGCCTCCCCCTGTCTTGCGAGCCTCTGCCTTCTTTCTGTTGGCTGAAGAGACGTCAAATGAAAAAGAGCACTGTATGAAAACAGCATTAGACATGTATTGCCATTTACATAATAAATGTCATTTGTAAAAAAAAAAAAAAAAAAAAAACTACATCCATGACATGCTCAAACCTTACCTGATTGAATTATGTTTTTATATTTCATTTTCAGCTGCTGCCATGTTCTTTTAATACCTGCAGGATTGCACCTACATGAAAATTACAATTAAATTCAATACCGTAGTTTTAAGTTTTACCTTTGATATTACTGCAAAAAATAAATAATTAGCTTAAATTCACTGACCTTCAACAGGGACATGTACTGTAACTAGATTAATGGGATTATTACTCGTTCTAAAAACTATTTTTTAGTACTGCTTACATTCTAAATGTAATATCAACCTCTACCACTTGATCAATAAAAAAGGCAGACACAAAAGTGCACTTTTAAATCTTTTAAAAACTCAATTTTAGAAGTTTTATCTTAAACTGATCAACGTGTGTAAAAGTGGGAACCTTAAATTAAACGTTTCCACTGAACATTAAGTTAAGGTTATATGCATTCTTGTTTTGTCAAATTTGTTGTAGAAACTATGCAGTAGCCTATTTTATGTAATTTAATGCAATTACATCTGAAATAACTTCAAAATTACGGCCAATTCCCCACTTTTTCAAGTGAAAAGTCAATAAACGTCACACATTACATTACTTATTTTTTTTATTATACTTAAATATTTAAATACTTTAAATATTTTAAATGTAAACTTATGCATTAACTTGAGCAGCTATGTTTTCCCACGCTAACTGTCTCTGTTTCGCCGATGCAGTGGTGTTGCTTTTTTTTTTTTAAATATATGCTCATATTTGCTATAACTTTGCATGAGCACATCAAGTTCAGCTGGAGAAAAAAATGCTGATCTCTTTTTTTCAGATGTTGCCATGGTGACTCGTAATATCTGCGCTCCATTGATAATGCCTTTTTATAGTCGCGGTTTGCGCGCTTAACTCTGAATTAGTCTACTCGGAGTTGATTGACCTAACTCAGATCAGCTGTTCTGAAACCGAAAACTCTGAGTTTTTAATCTCTGGGTAAGTCAACTCAGAGTTCAAGTTTAAACTCCGAGTTGGTTGAACCTCCTTACTGAAACAGGCCCCAGGTGTTCCCGATTACCGCTCCTGTCGCATAACAACGGTGCGAGAGGGGCGCTGTCATCCTGACAGGTTTAGACGTTTAAGTTATGGAGCCAGCATTGGTCATATTTGTTTTTATATTTTATGTTTTACTGGAGGAGATGGTGGGAATGTACCCCAGGCTTGGCCAAGAGCATGGCCGGGTAAATTATATTGTTTTGCTGCATCCTTGCCGGATTACAATTTTAAATGCATTCATTGCGTTTGAACCGACTTGAATAAAGTAAAGATACATATGAAAAAAAAATACAAAACCATGCACACAGAAATATATAGCAGTTCAAATACTGACTGATCATAATTCATGATTCATAATAGTTTGTCTTGATGGTGAACATATTTACAAACCCTGATTTTAGGCAGTTAAGTAACCATAAAAATAAAACTGTGAATAAATAAAAACAAATTATGCATTGTTCATCTCAATGTTCAGCGGCAGCAGAGTGTTTGACATGCCTCCTTCCACTGTCCACCGCATTCTCCACCGAGTTGCTGAGGAGTTGGTCATTCGCCACCAAGAGATTCACCTCCATGAAGACCCCAGAACACATGGAGGCAGGGCTGGACTTAAAATTGATGTTGTTTTTCTAATGTTAAACCTAAGATATGTTGTAAATAGTTGTAAAAAGTATTTTCAGTAACGTACAGAACAATTTTGTTTTAATGTGAAAAAAATATTTACAGAACAAAAAATAAAATAAACGTATAGAAGAGTGTTGTGAAAAAATTATAAGCTGCATTACAGAAATTTACACATTGTAATTTTACAAATTGTACAGAATTAGTTATCTTTTATTAACACGTGAATATACAATACAAAAGTACAAAATGTACACAAATTATTCATTTCATTCTTAACCCACATCACAAAAATAAACTACAGAAATTAGGTTGTTTCATTGACAAAGTGACAAAAAAAGATATTAAAAATTTGTGACACTTGCAATCCTAAATCAGAGCAAATAAACCATGCCTGTTAACAACAACAGCACAATGAATTTCAGCGGGGGGTAAAATACTCTATTAACTTGCTTGCTTTGTTGTTGTTTTTTTTTAAGTCTTTCCCCAGCAGGCTCACTGTCTCTAAAATAGTACTGCAACAAGAAAATGGAAACACTTATAAAGGAAGGTTTGCAATCTTAACATTACAAAACATGACACAGCAGGACATGCATACAAAATGAAAAAAAAAAAACAAAGCCCACAAACAATAAGACAACCACTATATAAGACAACAGTATTTCCCTTTGTTGTGTTTTTGTATTGCTGTCATGAAAGATATGTCAAATAATTTAACCAAACTTTAGCACTTTAGTATTTTGTATGCATGTCCTGCTGTGTCATATTTTCTAATGTTAAGATTGCAAACCTTTCTTTATTAGGGGCCAAGCACCGAAGGTGCGATGGCACCTCCCAACAAACACAGTTACGTTGTGGCAACGTCGCTGCCACGTTCTATTTTTACTTTGGCAACGTTGCAGTCTACGTCCTTGCGACATTGCAGCAACGTTGAAATGTAAGACGTGAAAAGGCTGTAGCAACGTTGTTGCGCGACATTCAGCAACTGCGAGGCGACGTTCCGACAACATTTATTTTTATGCCAGATTATAAATATTACCGTTTCAGCGTCTTATGTTTTTATTTATTTTATTTGCATTTGTTTAGTTTTTTAAATACTGTTAATCATTAGTTGTTCTTTTTAACATAAAACCTGCTATTAAACGTTAAAGTGGAAAAATGGTATACAGGTTCATATAATCCAACTTTATTAAAACATTGCATACATGAAAAATTTGAGAACGTTTGCCAAACAAAAGAAAAGCAGCTGAGATAGTCAGCAGGTCACCGGCCGATGAGGCGGACTCCGGGCTGGAGAATACAGCGGACAGGGGAGCGCAGACGAGAACGTCGGTAGACACAAGTCAAAACCAGACAGTCCGAGGCCAGAGAATGATGCGCGGCAGGCACAGGTCAAATAGCAAGCCACTATATGTAGGAGGACTCAAATAGGAGCTTAATACGACAGACTTTATCAGTCGGCTTTGCCTATACCTACTTCTAAATGCGCATCATTCAGTAGTGTCCTAACAGTCCACCACATTAGTCGCATGTGAATAAATGCAAATATTCCCTAAAATCACACAGTAAAGACAGTGATGATGCGGTCAGGACCGTGGCGCCGGCTTCCTTTGAAACGTTTAATGATTGCGCCTGATGCGCCCGCGCCCGCTTCGCCCCCCCTACCCCATTCTGCCTGTTAATACACGAGAGCATGTTAGGGGAGGCGCGCAGAGTGTAAAATAATATTTTTTATTGATTACTAATTTGAATCAGTACATTTATAACTAAAACAATATCTTGAAAATGAAAAGAAGCAGGTTTTTACGATCAGAAATTTCTTAAACCGGTGAACCCCTGTCAACTTTTCAGTCCAAGGACCCAGTAAACGAATGCGTTCAAACAATAAGCTCAAAACGACTATATATTTATATATATTTATTATTATTATTATTATTATTATTATCTTTAAAGAGTGAATTTAACTCCCTCAAAGTTAAAATTAACACTTATCCAGTGTATATATGAATACCACTAGAGTGTTAAACTAACACTTTTGAAAGAGTTAACATTATTAACACCCTTACAGTGTTACTAACAAACTCTTAACATGTAAAATATTAACACCAGAATGGATGATGAAAATACCGAAGTTGGTGTTTAAGTTAACACTCATGGATTAACTGGTCAACACAGCAACAATGTTCAGGTGAAAAACAAACAAACAAACAAAAAAACACACACACAAAACAATACACGTTTACATTTATTTACAATTTATTTTTAAAATGAAACATTGTAAATAATTTTCCCTGCAACAAAATTTCTTCACACATTCAGTGTTTTCAATACATGTAAAAAAACATGTTCTTACAACAATTAAAACATCATAATGTCAAGGCAAATCAATGCAAAGGCACAAAATACACATTCTAATGTGGTGCATATTATGTACTCTTTTACTCGTTTATAATGCTTGCATTTATCAGCCTAAACAACAGTCTTTGTTCGGACCTCCTTGAAGAGAGTATAGTCTCATTCTTTGTTTTCAGCATGACAAGATGTGTTTCTCTGCAGTTTTCAGCCAAGTAAGATATACATTCTCACTTGCAGCATCACAAAAGTGCTCCTGTAAAATTGAAAAATAAAACAACAAAAACATAAAAAACAGGATAAGTTCACATCCATTTATCAGGTGAAATGTCAGAGACAAGTGTCAAACAGTCAAGTCACCATTATATATAATGCTTTTTACAATGTAGAGTGTCTCAAAGCAGCTTTACAGTATTAAATGGTTACTCCACTCCAAAATGAAAATTTTGTCATAATTCACGCAAAGAAATCAAAAATAACGACTTTATTCGACAATTAGTCTCAAAAGAATACAAAAAGTATTCTTGTAGCTTTGTAAGATTAAGGTTGAACCTCTTATGACACATGGATTATTTTACGGATCTCCCATATACATTGCTGTATATGGGAGGGTCAGAAAGCTGTCAGAATGCATCAAAAATATCTTAATTTGTGTTCTGAAGACGAACGAAGCTTTTACAGGTTTGGAATGACATGGGGGTAAGCGATTAATGACAAAATTTTCATTTTGGGGTGGAGTAACTCTTTAAACAGGGAAATAGTGTGTTGAAATAGTTCTGTTTTCCTCTGGCCAGACGAAACCAACAGTTTAAATCTACACTGCAACAAAGTTAGATTGTGCAGAGAACTCATCTGGTTCCCGTGGTCTTGTCCGGATCACCGTCTAGGTGACGAGGTCTTCAGATGGGATCAGTCTCTGGGGCTCATCTATTTGTCCTGGTCTCCGCTGACATTTAGGGATGTAGAGATCATCTCTAGGTTCTGATCCACCATCTGAGCTGGGTACGGACGAGATCCGGGTACCTGCAGTGACCATTTGATCTGGATACAGTCTGGATCTGGGTGGCTATAGTGACCTCGGAATAAGAACCAAAAAGACTAACATTAATGTAGATGCCCTTCTTTCTTATTATGTAACAAGTACATTGTGTGTTATAGGAAGTGTTCCCGGTTCCACCTGACCTAACTAATGTAGCCTAACAAACCTTTTAACGAATTTGAATTATAGAAATGTGTAAGTGTGTGTAAGCCAGGTTAAAGAGATGGGTTTTTAATCTAGATTTAAACTGACAAGATTCAAGGTATCAAATGGTAATAATGTACCTAACACTTTTCGGGAGGCAAACACAATCTGACAGTTTAAATCTAGACAATACAATAGAATACAATTCAAAATGGTTCACCCAAAACTGAAAATTCTGTCATCATTTTGTCTCTCTCTCTCTCTCTATACATATATATTCATTTTTGGGTGAACAAAAATTTGAGGAAAATCATTTAATTCACTGTAAATGTATGTACATATATATTGTAAAAAAAAGAAAGTCAGTCTTACTGGAAAATTGGTCTTTTAACGTCAGAAACAGTGTCATAATTCCAAGTGTGTACTGATCTCTCTCTACATTGAAGTTGGACTCCTCCTACCAAAATGAATGCGCATAAACGGGACAGCACATAAATAAATGACAGTGCAAACATACCAAAAACCCAAAGGAGATCAGACTCTTTATTATTATTGTTTAATAATCAAAAAAAGCATCTTAAAATATGCAATTATGGCTTACCCATGTCTCTGGTATGTGTCCTAACATAGCTCTTCTCATCCCACTTAATGTATTGGTGGTTTCATACTCTTCAAGCACATCATCTCCTGAGTGAAAGATTAATAATCTATCTGAGAAAAAAGTTTAGGAGTGCACAACACATAAATATTGCTATAAATCAATATGATGTTATGAAATACATATTTTAAATGAGATAAAACACTTACTTGTAGTGTTTCCCTGTTAAAAGCAACCTCCGTCAGCATTACATAGCAAATCTGTGAGAAACATTTAGGCTTGTTTAGATGCACAGCATATATTAATATCTTAATAAAGATATCTTTATATAATACGTAATGTAAATGAAATAAAACCTTTACTTTCTGTGTTTTTCTTGATAAAACCAACTTTCCTAGGTGCTCAACATCACAAGTTAAAGAAAATATCACTCTGAGAAAAAGTTTAGGAGTGCACAATCCTTAAATATCGCTATTAATGAGGTAAAACACTTACTACTTATGTTTCCCTGTTAAAAGCGACCTCCGCGTCAGCACCGCGTAGCAATTCAAATCTGTGAGAAAGGTTTAGGCTTGTTTAGGGCATACAGCTTACAAATATCTTCATAAAGTAATATTATCTTATATAGTACATAATGTAAATGAGATAAAACACTTACTTTCTGAGTTTTCCTTGATAAAACCAACTTCCCTGGCTGCTGCGCATCGCGAGTGAAAGAAAATATCGCTCTGAGAAAAAGTTTAGGCGTGCACAACACATAAATATCGCTATTAATCAATGTGTTGTATACTGTTGAACCCCTGATGTCACATGGATGTCACATTACCGATCTTCTTGCCACGTTTCTGGACGTTGAGTGTGTTAATTACACACACACACACACACACACACACACATATTATAAATTAAGCATATACCCACTTCTTCAGGCACCACTACACCACTGCTTTGGCACTGAGACCTTTTAAAGTTATTTTAAACATCTATCAAATCATAAGTAAATTTTGTATCAGTTATTTTTTTTATTTTTATTTTTAGGTCCTAATTATACTAAGATAGTACAGATATGAAAGAAAAAGATGTAAATGAAATGTGTAGGGTGACATAAGCCAGGTTTGAGCTCCAGTATACGTAGAGAAATGCTATAGGCTACTTGTTATACCCATAAGGCTAAGTCTCTGAATACTTACTTAAAACTGGGAGAAGAGGTCCAATGAACCATCTTGTTAATGTGGGGTAACTGATCGCTGTAAAATTAAATGTCAAACTTAGTGTCATGCCAATACCAGCTGTACAGAACATTAAAGCAATATTAAAAATCTCACACTTGGTTGAATTAATCTAGTGTATATTAAAAAGACCTTGAGACTTAATGTTAATACAAAAAATAAATAAATAAATAAATAAATAAATAAAATAAACCCTCATTGCTCTTGACTGATTTACTTTAACAACGATTAATCTATATTTAATTTATACAGTGAAGAAAATGCACCTGATCAAAAATGTACCTGATCACCTACAAACCTAAAACAGTGTTTAATAAGTTTTTGTAATAATGAATGTTTTTTATGTGCAAGGTTACAAATATTTGTTTCCTTCACATGCATTTCCCAAAAAAATAAAAAAAATAAAATAAACTTAACCAACACCCTATGCACACCTAGGCAATAGAACTGCATACTGACAATAAATTGTTTAGTGTTCTAATACATACATATGTAGATATACTATATATACTATCTATCTGTCTATCTATCTGCTAAATTGACGCCTAATATCAGTATGAAACGCGATAAGATCTGATGATTGGTTAATGAATTTTAATCACGTTGTCTGCCTTGGCTCAAACTGATTTGCTGAAATCAGAACGTGAACGCAATCAGTGATCCTTAGTCAATGAAAACAGAGCGCTTTCCTCAGCCAATAATGCGCTCACTGCTCTATATAGACTAACGTTATATATAGTGAAACGTAATCGTTCAGTCCGAGTGCTCAAATGTAAGCAAGTGAAAATGTATCCGTGCTGAAATTTCTTTTACACGTTTAACAAAAACACTGGCGAGTTAAATCTAACAATTTATTGGTCAATAGGTAACAGATATTATTTGTTGACTATTGCTGTCTGTTGTGCTGAAATGTCAATCACTTTTTATAGCTTCATTGTGGCTTATAACTTTTGGCGTAATGTTAAGACACTTTATCATTTACATGACCAGAATATGTTTAACTCTTTTTCCTAAATATCAGTAACGTTATCTGAATACTGAAAGAAATATAGTTAGCATTACACCAAACCCGATCGCAAACTAACACTTAGTATGTGAATTGTCAGCTATTCTGTCCGTTAAGTTTATTAACAGAACAAATAAATCTCACATTGGACACGAACATTGTAGGTTTCGTTTGGATATTTACATATTTATCTGAGAAAAACCAAAAGCAATACTCACGTATCCTGGCTTGAAGAAGAATAACGGCCCAACGGTCTGTTCAGTTGTAAAATGCGCTTCGGAACAGTGACGAGTACACGTCGTACATTGGTTGTCCAGACAGCCTAAGCACAACCTTCAGCGATCCATGGTTGAATGACAACATTGTGACAACGCAGTAACAACCTTAACAACGCAACGTAGAACCAACAACCATTTAGCCATGTTGTTACAACGTTGCTAAAAGGTTGGCTACGTTATAGCAACGTTCTGTGTTTGTTGGGTAGAGTTTTGGAGCTAAATGGAGATTGCTGACACGCCTCGAACATTAAAAAAAGATGGAAAGATTAAAAATGAATAGTTTTTGTTTTATGCTTAAATCAGATCTCCTCTAGATGGCGCTATCACAAAAAAAATAGGGTCCTAGAAATGGAACTGCGGTCCTAAAAGTGCAGCCTCCGGCTGTGCAGGAACATACTATTGGTGACTTGGGTTGATCCATAACACCATACGCCGCCTTCATTCGACGAACGCGGAAATCAGAAAGCAGGATTATGCATTCTTTTCAAAAGAATTCCTCTCCAATTTAACTTACGCGGTAAGATCTTGTGTTTTGTTTTTAAGTACTTGTCGTGACTGTACATGACTATAGTCCATACGGTAAATATTCTGTATAAATACCGTGACAAAGGCTCGGCAGAGCAAAAAACCTTTGTCTCTTAACGTAGGCTATCACACTGCCTTATATAAGTAAATAAATTAAAAAATGATGCATTTTAATACAACTTTAAAAGTAACTTAGACTGCTTATCTGGCTTGTCTTATTAAGTTGTCCTTATTGCATCAAGTGATTTAAATGTATATTGTATCAAGCAATATACATTTACTCCTTTATTTACTCCTTTATTTCTCAGAGTTCATCCTGTTTTCTACTGAAATGAAACAGAAAGTTAATGGAGAACAAAGGTCTTGTGATTGCTCAGAATATGAAACAAAATGATTTATTTAGGATAACACACCTGAGAGTTCGGTGCTTCCCACAGTTCATAGGTAAAAATGAAACCATTTTATGTGAATCTTATGTTTGCTTTGATTCATTTTTTTGTTAGACTTGAGCCCTGCCCTTTTTCAAAAATTAATTTTAATTGTGATATTAGACATTTCATAGTGGTAGTTGCCTCCTTTATTTGAGCCTCTAAACAGTGTCATGTGTTCAATTCCCAGTACTGATAAAATGTATACTTGAATGTAGACCTGTCACAATAACAAATCTTTTTGTTGTACGATATATTGCCCCACAAATAATTGCAATAAGTGATGTTATTGTCATATTAAGACCATTTTGTCACTGAATATGTAATCTTAATATAACAGCATAATAATGGAAGAAGGCCTACACACTTTCAAATGACAACAAACTTGTAATTCTTAAGAATATTTAGATCTTGAAAATTAGATGTATGCACAAAGGCACAGATATATAAAGGCCATATCTGCAAAAGACACAGGAGCAAGTGGAATGCAAAAAACATGGTCACGGTAATTTTTATGTAAAAATAACGGGCAGTATATTGCATCACCAAAAATTATTGAGGTCATGTACATATATTGTGCAATAAGTCAATATATTGATTATTGCGACAGGCCTACCTGAATGCAGTGTAAGTTGCTTTGAATAAAAGTGTCTGCCAAAGGCATTAATGTATAGCAATCATCCTGGGCTTAGATCATCATATCAGTTGTTTAGGAAAAATAATAAGAGCTGTACAACATAAAAATGTAAACTGCACCATTAAAGCAACGCTTTACACAACAATGTCATTTTAACAGGTTAAAATGACAATTAACTCCCAACCCTGTGAGTCAGTATATCATGTACCTGACTCACTACACATTGGAACAATAATTACTCAGTTTCCCAGTGTTGCTCATTGAGACGCACCCATCATTTCAGCTCCTGACATAAATCAACTGCCTTTTCAGCTGTTTCAAGTGGAGACATGCAATGTGTAAACTGATAATGAAATAAATTTATTCTTGGCTTCTAGGAGTCTGAATGATTTACCAAAGAACCCAAAGACTGCACAGCTGATGAGGAAATCAAAGGGCCTCAACATTCCGTCATATGTTGATGACCTGAACCTCAGCATACACAGATTTCACTATGGATTGCTTTTCTCCTTTCTGCACTCCCTGCTCTCAAGTTTGAACCTACAGAGCTTGGCAGCATCACAAGCTGGAGAGAAAACCAATGCATCTATGACCAACAATCCACTACTTCTATTAAATCTAATGTGTTGTTGAAACCATAACAGAGCTTATGAAATCTGGAGATGACACGTTTGCCTCTGCTTTCAAATAAACCTCTCTTGCACTCTTTTGCACAACATGATCAATTTAGGTATCGTGTTCATTGCTGCTACTTTAAACTTCAAATTGTGCTTCAGTGCGTGTGCTCGTGCTGAATATGAGGTAAATGGAGAATGCTGCCCCATGTGTGCACCAGGTACTGTATACATTGTTTAGCAGCAGTGTAGTGTGACCCAAAGACACAAATTTTTTTTTTTTTTTTTTTTTTTTAATGTTTAATTATCCCATTAAGTGTCCCTTCAAAGAGATTTTTTTTTCCCCACATTTTTAGGAAATCATGTTTATTGGCATTGTACTATAGATACAAGCACAACTTGTGTTCCATGTCCTGGATCAACTTACACTGATGAACCAAACGGGTTGGATAAATGCTTGCCTTGCTCTTTGTGTGACCCAGGTGAGTATGTACTCCAAAATGAAGACTTGAAATACAGAAATAATTTCTAGTATATTACATTTATTTATATAAGAAAATGTTTGATGTTTTTCACAGAACTAGGTCTAAGAATAAAGAAAACTTGCACACGCTCTGCAGATACTGTTTGTGAGCCACTGGAGGGATCCTACTGCACTGAGCGAAAGAAAGACAGCTGTAGATTTGCTGTAAAGCACTCTGAATGTCAGCCTGGGCAATATGTCAAACAAACAGGTGAATGTTTTAGAACAGAGAGGAACAATGGCCATAGAGTGGAAGGACAACTAGCTTTACTAAAAATGTTGACTCAGAATCAAGAACAATACCAGTATTATTTGTAAGGATTATAACTCTCATTAATACAATAATTGTCTTAATATCCTTACAGGAACAGCATTTACTAATACTGTATGTGATAACTGCACGGTGGGCACTTACTCTAATGGCTCTTTCACTGTCTGTCGACCACATTCAAAGTGAGTGATTAACATAGATTCATAAGTGCTAAAATATATTCTAAAATGGCCAGATATTCTAACATTATTCACAATTATAGTTGTGAGATTGAAGGCCTTAAAGAAATAAAACCAGGAACAATCTCATCCAATGTGGAATGTGGGAAGTCAGTTCCAGTTACTATCATTGTTGGAGTCATTGGTGCAGTCATTGTTGGTGTTTTGGTGACTGCCGTTGGGAGAAAAATATATTGCAAATTAAAACAGAAGAGACAGGCTTCTGACAGAAGTAAGACTGTAATTATTACAAAAATATATGTATAAAAATATTAAGGTGTTGTGCAAGTGATAATATACGTTTTTATGTTTTAGGTACAAATTATTACTCAGTACCAATTTCAGAGAGTGATGGTCAATGTGAACCGGTAAGTGAAAAATTAAACTGTGTGTATGATAATATATTTATTTGTATTATTTAAATCAGGGGTGCTCAATCCTGCTCCTGGAGATGTACCTTCCTGCAGAGTTTAGTTCCAACCCTGACCAAACACACCTGTCTGTAATTATCAAGTGCTCCTTCAGATCCTAATTAGTTGGTTCAGGTGTGTTCGATCAGGGTTGGAGCTGAACTCTGCAGGAAGGTAGATCTCCAGGAGCAGGATTGAGCACCCCTGATTTTTAAATTATTATTATTTTTAAACATTTAAGAAAACAAATTACAGTTTAGTGCATTAAATGGGTCATATTACAAAGAAAACAAAATGTACATGTTATTATGGGATAAAAGAGTTCAGTGTGTCTTGATTTTTGCACTTATTTGGTGTTCTGAATCTCGACCTTCCTAGTTAAAGATAGTAAGGCTATCCATTAGTAACAGACTGTAAACCCACAGATACCATCACAGCTGGCAAATCACCCCTTTATAACAGTGCACAAAGCAAAGTAGAGAAATTTTGAAAAAACATGCAAAATTTCTATATAGCTATTAGTGATATCATAATATTCTGGTATAGTCCTATGTGTCAGATGTGGATATTGAGTTGTATTTAATTAAATTAACTTTTTACAGACATCACCAGACTCACTGACCCTTCTTATATTCAACACTAGTAGGTAAGAGCCTTCTTACTTCTACAACTTTGCTTTATAGAATAGAACAATCTCTAAATTTCAGAACAGACTTCTTAGCAGGTGTCTAAATGAATAAATTCAGTAAGGTCAATAAAATAACTTGATTTTGCCTTCTTGAGTGCTACCACTATGCTTTGCTTGGAATAATTCAGTAAATGCTTGATACTAATATAATAGGTGCAGATGAGTAGTATATATTTTACTGGTTATGCAAGTTGCTTACAAATTAGAGCAGGATCTTGCCCTGGTTGTTATTCTCACTGGAATGAAGAACTTTGCACATTATGTGAATGGTGTTAACATTATAGAATAATCATTCTGGGCTTAAGTCATCAAATCTGTTGTTTAGGTATAAGAACCACCAAAATGTAAACATGCAAATTTAGTGCACCTTTAAAGCAGCACATTACACAAAATTTTCATTTTGTCATTTCAGCTCTGTACATCAATCAGCTGCCTGTTCTGTTTCAAGTGGAGACATGCAATGTGTGACCTGATATTGAAAGAAATTTCATCTTGGTTGTAAGGAATCCAAATGTTCTACCAAAGAACCTGAAGACTCCGTAAACAGCTGATGAGCAAATCTTCTGTGGTGAATGGTAAATGGAAAACACTGCACCATCATTATAGTGAAATGATCAAAGCCCGGATGTCTTGAAGCTTTATCAAAGCAGCATGGAATGCCATTAGGATTACCTCAAGATTTACTCATTGTGTTAGGGTTTGTTTGAATTAAGAAGACCTGCTCTCTTTTTTTTGTTGTTTTTTTTTTTGGCATTTTGCCTTTATTATGACAGAACAGATCAGAACTGACCAGAAGAGAAGTGGGAGGGAGATAGGGGGGCAGTTCAGAAATGTACACACACGAGTCCGGTGGGAGAGGGCAAAGTTTTTCAGTAGTTATGTGCAAGTAAAATTTTATTCACTTTAAACATCGGGTGAAGTGATTCTTTCTCGTTAATACAGATGATGCTCGATCATTAATAAATTGTCATGACAACAAATTACGATATCCCATGTATTTTTCTATGAGCGATTATGTGAACAGATATTAAGCTAATATTGTAGACCTACCAATGTAGGGTTGTTGGTCAATATGATGTTAAGTGGCAGATCAGTGGGCTTGCTGTGGTTGAATATCTAAATAAGAAACATCCTCACTCCCAAACGAAACCTAAAATACTATGTGGAGGACACAAAACCACGTGATGAACCTATGAACCGAACTTATTTAAACAGCATGCTATGTACACATGTTGTGTACACATATCTATCCTTACAAGCACTATTTCGGCTGTATTATTTGTATGTTTCTTAATGCTCTTAAGAAATTTTGTGTTTATTGGCCCCCCATACTGTTAGATGAAATTTACGCCCTTGTCCTCGAGTTGGGATTTAAACTCTGGACGCCCGTAGCGAAAAGGATGCTGTATGTTGGCACGCTGCCCACAAGGCTATTGGTGCCGACGACCTGCTCTAAATAAATGTGCTTCATATACTGTTAATTTGAATGAATTTTCTGTATTGGTTTTTTTCTTTTTTTACTTGAAATAAAATTAAATTGTATTTTCAGGTTACAACTTATGTCTTGGCAGAAAGCTAACAGTACCTTTTTGTAACAGAACTTGGAGGAAGCGTGAATAGATCCAAATGTGAGCTTTATTAAACATATCATAGTCAAGACCGGCAGGGTCAAACACCAGCAAACAGTAACACGTAGGCAAGAGAAAAGCATAATCCAGTGAACAGGCAGAACATCAAAATACCAGAGAGCAGTCCAAAGTAGCAAAATAAACAAGGCAATGAAACAAGGCAAAACTATGACTATGAAACAAAACCGTGGCAATAACAAAAACAAGGCAATGAAAACAGGGAAACAGCTTGGTAGAGTTCACACAGGCAAAAACAATACTTCACGGAGTCCTGTTTGGCATGGCCGTGCTTATATGGCTGCCAAACAGGAAGTAACCATAGAAGCAGCAGAGGGAGCGGTAACAGTCAGTCAATGGGTGAGGGCTCCCTCTGCTGGCGTGGCGCTACAGAATCCCCCCCTCTAGGAGCGACTCCTGGCGCTCAAAACTACAACAGTCCAGGAGGGTGGGGGAACAGAGGCAAAACAGGGGGTGGGACAGAGGGCCAGGTCCGTGCAGAGGAGGTGGGCCTGGATCATGGAGCAGAGACAGACAGTAAAGTACTGGAGGACCTGGACCCTGGAACAGTGGCAGACAGTGGCGTACTGGAGGACCTGGGTTGTGGAGCAGTGACTGACAGTGGAACCCTGGAGGACCTGGGCCGTGGAGCTGTGGCAGACAATGGAACCTTGGAGAACTAGGGCCGTAGAGCTGTGGCAAACAGTGGAACCCTGGAGGACCTGGGCCGTGGAACATTGGTAGACAGTGAAACACTGGAGGGGCTGGGCCGTGGAGCAGTGGCAGACAATGAAACACTGGAGGGCCTGGGCCATGGAGCAGTGGTAGACAGTGGAACACTGGAGCAGAAGTCCACCATGGTAGATTCTGAGGAGCCTGGGGCCACGGTGGAGCAAGGAGAGCAGGCAGCCATGGCGGGGCAGGCAGAGCGGGGAGCCATGGCGGGACAGACAGAGCAGGCAGAGCAGACAGGAGCAAAGATATCCACAGTGGAACAAATGACATCCATAGCAGAGCAGAGAGTTCATGAGTAGCCTTCTTGGCCGTGACATGGCAGGCAGAGGGTTCGTGATAGGCCTCCTTGGCCGTGACATGATGGGCAGAGAGTTCATAGGAGGACACCGCGCCCTTAGGAGGTTCTGCAGCAGGAGACGCCACCTCCGGGGGCTTTGGCGCAGGCTCATGGTCAGATGAGATTTCTGGAGTAGACTTATGGGCAGACAAGACGGTGAGTTCATGAATGGACGCCACCTCCTTAGGAGGTTCTACAGTGTATGCTGACACCTCAGGAGGTATTGGCACAAACATGTGGACAGTAAAAGGCCTCTGGTACAGACCCGTGGACAGACGAGGCCTCAGGAGCAGACTCGTGGTCAGGTGAGGCTTCTGGAGCAGACTCGTGGTCAGACATGGCCTCTGGAGTACAGTGTGTAGCCCACACACTTAAAATGGCGATCGCCATGACAGGCAGCACAGAAGATAGTGAGATGCCTGCCGGGCTTGAGGGTGTGGAAACTGTGAGGTTAGAAAGCGTGGGCTCTGCGTGGCTTGGGAGCTAAGACGAGACCTGGCAAGGCTTTGGGATGTCAGCTGATACGTGACGAGGCTCTGGGGGGTCAGCTGAGACGTGACAAGGCTCCGGGGGGTCAGCTGAGACGTGACGTGGCTTTGAAAGGTCACACGGGACCTGGTGAGGTTCTGGCGGGACAGCCGTGGCTTGGCGAGGCCCTGTATTAGCAGACATGTCGTGAAGAGGCTCTGTTAGGAGTGCAGCTGTTTCTTGACTTGATTCAGGAAGGTCTGTTGTGACTTGACTTGACTCAGGGAGGTCTGTTGTGACTTGACTTGACTCAGGGAGGTCTGCCGTGACTTGACTTGACTTAACTCATGAAAAACAGCTGTGTCTTGACCTGGCTCGTGAAGAACAGCTGTGACTTGGCTTGACTCATGGAGATCAGCTGTGGTTTGGCTTAACATAGACGACCCAGCTGTAACTTGACTTGAGGATGGCAGGGTTTGTCATTAGCGATCCCCACAGTAAATGCTGATCCAGCCAGCAACAAAGCGTAGTCTATGTATTGTTCCAAAGACCAGTGAATTTTACCTGCAGGTAGGCCAGAACGAACAGGGTCATTTAGTCCCATTCTAAAAATGTCCTTGAGGGGCACCTCATTAAAAGCCACCATGTGACAGATTTCACAGAAATCCCTGACATAATCTTTAATGGGCTGGTTACCTTGGCGGAGGCAGAAGAGGCGTGATGCTGGATCCATGGTTGATCTGTGTCCAAAAGCTGCTGGATCTGTGGTGCGGCGAAGTATTCTGTAACAGGACTCGGAGGAAGTGTGAATAGATCCAAGTGCGAGCTTTATTAAACAGATCGTAGTCAAGACAGACAGGGTCAAACGCCAGAGAGCAGTCCAAAGTAGCAAAATAAACAAGGCAATGAAACAAGGCAAAAACTATGACAATGAAACAAGACCAAAACCGAGGAAAATAACAAAAACAAGGCAATGAAAACAGGGAAACCACTTGGTAGAGTCCTCACAGGCAAAACAATAATTCACGGGGATCTGTTTTGCATGGCCCTGCTTATATCGCTGCCAAACAGGAAGTAACCATAGAAGCAGCAGAGGGAGCGGTAACAGTCAGTCAGTAGGTGAGGGCTCCCTCTGCTGGCGTGGCGTTACACTTTTGTACTTGTCTACATATTTTTTCAACAAGCACAGGTTCAAACTAATAACAGGGTATTGTCATAAATTAACAATTATTATTTGAACAGTTGCAACTAGCAACTTAATTCACGTGATATGTGTACTGCTAGACACCTTTGATTTTCTCTTTTTGTGTAATTTTGAGAGAAAATGTGTCATATGAGGCACATTGCTAAAAGTTGCTAAATGCAATTTAAAAATAGCTAAATTTGTTGCTAGGTGCTTTTTGCAGAAAAATTTGCTAGGGTAGACTGAAAAGTTGCTAAATCTAGCAACATAATTGCTAAGTTGGCAACACAAGTCAGAAATCACAAGAAGACAGCTTGCCGCAATACAAAGTGAAAGGAGAGCGCTGGATTTTTTCTACAAAACAGCAAGTGCTACTACTATCTCATGACAAAACGACACTTAGTAGTACATTTGCAAACAACAACAGCAGCATTAATGTTTTATTTCTTCCCTGTATAATCATTTAGATGCTTGTGAACATTTTCTGAACAGCGACTTCCTGGTCGACAAGAAAAATAAGTAGTTTTCGCTGGCTGACCGATTTCGCTGCAGCCTGTAGCGCGATGACGTAGCTGGATCAGATCCAATACGTATTGGATGTCTGGCGCACATGCGCAGTATTGGGACTGTCATTGAAGCTAGTATTTAATGTAAATTAAACTGTACTTACGAGATACAGGTGCGTTTCATAGGCCTACACAAATAATATTATACTGTGATTTTAAACTAGTAAGTATATTCAAACTTTGTTTAAGCAACAATGGTGTAGTTTTGAATGAAAGCGTTTTAGGATGTAAGTTATGTTTGTTTTTTATTCGTTTGATTCATTTTGGAAATTAAAATCTGCTAATTACAATTTTGTTTGTTCTTTATGAAAAAATGGGGTGTATATTTTCCTCTGAATAATTTGTTCATGAATCAAATATTACTTTTTGTTCTCACTCTCTGTGCCGTGACAGAGTATAAAAGTTATACGCCTACTAAAATATGCGGACATCTTTTTTATACCGTATAAAAATAAAAAGAAGGAAAACAATCCTATCAGTCGGGGTTCCTTTAACCGATAGACTCGTTATAAGGGGTTATAACGGGTTTACCGAGAGACTTTTATAGTTTTGTAGTGTTTTGTATTGTATCAGATGATAGTGTGAAAATAAACTAATAAAACATTTCTTTGACCTGACTGAGGCGTTATTAGCGAGGTAAAGTCTCAATATAAATTTAATGGTTGTTGTTTTTTATTATTATTGAAAATGTTTGTAATAGCTATATTAGAATAATATAAAATTTAAATGAACAAAATGTAGCGGCATTAATCTAATATCCCCGGTTAAATTTAAATCAACATGACGTATATAATCAAAAAGACATTTAGGCTAACTCTGTCAGAGTGATCTATATCTAATTACTTAGCTATTTGCAGTGTTTCAGTGCTTGTTGTATCTTTATAATAATGAATACAACACTGATATGTGCATCCTGGTGATAACATATGAAATTCAGGCTATTAAAAAAAAAAAACGTTTGAAGTTGTAAAGACGAAAACATCATGGATGATTTAAATGATTTTAGACATTAAAGTATGTAATGTAAGTCATGGCGTATTGTAATGTAGGTCAAAAACTCATGATACATGTACTGTATTAGACTTTACTTAGACCAAGTCGTTAGTCCAAGCCGCTGTGGATAAAGGTGTATGCAAAATGATTAAATGTAAATAAAAATATGAATTTACTTGAGACCTACTACAGCGTGTGCATCTATAACATCCAGTACGTATTGAATCCATAGACTGTAAAAAATATGGATGTAGTGTCACCCGTAGGTTTCTGAAGAGCATTTTTGAAGCTCTTACTGGGCGGGAGTTGGCCGTCGCCATCTTGGAATCGCGTCACTGTGCGTCACTCCCGGATAATCGAAAATGGGCAAAGAGGCAGGCGTGGTTTCAGCAGTTCCACCCACGTCCCGCCTCTTTACCCATTTTCGATTATCCGGGAGTGACGCGCAGTGACGCGAATCCAAGATGGCGACGGCCAACTCCCGCCCAGTAAGAGCTTCAAAAATGCTCTTCTTTTTATAAGAAATAAGATTAGTGATGGAGGTCTTGAAGTTGTTGACTTTACCCTCTTTAATCATGTGTTAAAAGTAAATTGGTTGAAAAGATTTGTTAAAAAAAACTGATTCTATATGGAACACATTTCCTAATTTTATTTTTGAAAAAATTGGAGGTATTGAATTTTTGTTACAGTGCCCCTTCTCACTTGGTAAATTACCCATTAAATTAGCAAAATTTCACCAACAGGCTCTATTAGCGTGGTTACCGGTTTACAAACATAATTTTTCACCTTACCATTGTTTTATTTGGAATAATCAGAGTATTGTTTACAGAAATAAATAATTATTTTTTGAGAGGTGGTATTTAAATAACATATACTTTGTTAAACAGTTGATGGATGACAATGGTCAGCTATATTCTTTTCTGGAATTTTCCAGGAAATTTGATTTTGGGGCTTCGTTAAAAGAATATAGCACTGTATTTAATGCCATTCCTAGTGGTATAAAAACACTATTTAGAGGAGAGCAAACCTTTAATCCTGTTCCCATATATAACAATTCTGTCTCAGTAGAAGGGATTTTGGTTGTTGAGGACAAATTCAATAACCGCTTTGTTCGAAATCATATCAACAGAAAATCTATTCCAGCGTCTTCTTTTAAATGGATGGCATTGTACAATGTTAATTGGAATGTTGTTTGGTTTCTTTCACACAAATATTTATTAATAAACAAAGTAAAAGAAGTCACATTTAAAATATTACATAGATGATATCCTTGTAATAGTGTACTTAATAAGTATATGAAATAAAAAATATTGAAGAAAAATGTACTTTCTGTGATTTAGAAGAAACCATTGTACATCTTTTTTATGAATGTGTTTGTGTTAATTTTTTTTTTTTTTTTTTTGGAATGAGTTAGGTACCTATCTCTCAGAAAAAACAAATGTTAGAATATGTATAAATACATTTGATATTATTTTCTAACTCTTGCATTCAATATATTGTTAATCTTTTTATTATGCTTGGCAAGTATTTTATTCACAAATGCAAATTTTTGGGTAAAAGCCCAGTACTGTCAGTTTTTTTGGTTGACTGTAATTCTTACACTTTGTCCTTGATGGGCATAAAAATTAAAAAAAAAAAAAAATCAATCAAAAGTCAGAAATTGCTTTCAATGTTTAATCTTGTATAATTTTCCTCCTCTGGTTTATGTTATTTAATTTTTTTGGAATTATTTATTTAGTTTTTTATTTTATTTATTTTATTTTACTCTATTCAAATTTTTTTTTTTTTTTTTTTTTTTTATTTGTCCTTTACCGTTTTTGAGACGGTTTTGTACTTGTTCTGTAGTGTTATGGCAAAAAAAAAAAAAAAGTTTTAGCCACTTCCGTGTTGGCTTCAAGAGGGAGACCGGGAGGTTGCTGCTTGATTTGATCTGATCCAGCCACGGCATCGTGCTACAGGCTGCAGCGAGGACCTTTTGGGGACAGGTTCAAACAGGCTCAATAAAAAAGTACGTATTTTGCAAATATCTCCCCCCAAAACAGGAAAAAATTAAAGCAGCTCAAGTTGGAAATGGCTGACAGTAGGTGTAGCCTGTTTCTTCCGTGGTGAGACTTTTTTCTGTTGAGAATGTCTAGTTCGTTGGTTTTAATGGCTGTGTGACATACTTTCGATTAGAAACAATAGTCAAACAGGTTTGACTAGTTTTGAAAATGGTTAGGCAATATCGTCTGGCGTCAGATCTGGACTCTTCATTTATGTTAATAAATAGCAATTTTACGATATTTTCGATGCTTTAGATGTTGGACATTTTGGTTTCAGTTTGTCAAGGCCTTTTCAAATTGACAGAACAAGACGCTTCTAACATGAAATATCTTATCCCTTTAGTCTAAAATGACCAACGAACAGATCCAACCCTTTATGTACCGTATTTGTAGCACCTGTGATACGTGATGCATGTCTTACTAAATGCGTAGTACACAGTCCCTTTTTGTGCTGTTTTATTTAATTTTATTTTCACTTTCACTTTCACTTTTTTTTAACTTGTAAGGTTTTTAGTTTTCAAACCTTTGACACTTTTAAAAGAGACATTCATGATGGCACGTTAACAGAACATTAGCTACAGTTGCAATTAAAATTATTCATCCCACTTGACCTGCAAGACATTTTGCTGTGGAACATTTTATGAAAACAATTAAACAAAAGCATCAGAAAGCTATAAGAAGAAGTTTATTAATACACATTTGAGTGATTCTGAGAATGGAACATTGACAATTTATGATAAAATTCAAATTGGCTCTAAACACTCATGTTCAAAATTATTCAACCCCCCAAAAGTAAACTTTTGTGCATAATCAATTATTCTTTGAAACCGCCAATAAACACTGCCTGTAAGTGCTTAGAAGCTTCCAGATCTCCAATAATCTTTGGTTTTCACATTGCCACTGCATTTTTCAAATTCAACATAATATTTTCAATGAGAATTAAATCTGGAGACTGAACAGGCCACTCAAGAACATTCTATGACTAAGCCCTGAACCAAGCATAAGTAGATTTGGATGTTTACTTTGGGATGGCTGTCCTGCAGGAAATCAACTGATCATCAGCTTCAGTCTTTGCACCAAAGGCATCAAAATTCTTGCCAAAATGGCCTAATACTTAAAAGAATCCATGATGTCCTTCATACGGTCATGATTTCCACTTCCTGCTACAGTAAAACAACCCCATAACAGGACTGGTCCACCTCAGTGTTTGACAACGCAGATGGTTTTCTTGCTTATTCTTTTTCTTATAGCTTTTTCTTTTTTGCAAAGACATACAGCTGATCCATACGTCCAAAAAGTTCCAGTTTGGTCACACAAGTCCATGAAACATTCTTCCAGAACTCCACAGGTCTACCTGTAAATAACCCTCAGTTATTTAAATTAATTACCAAGGTTAATATAATATTCTGATATCATTCAGTTCTGTATTTCTTAATATTAGTTATGTGTCTATTATAATTTGGATCATTTATTTGCACTCTTTCAGTTATTTAACCGATAGAGACTTTTATTCTGAAAGGCGGCTTGAGGGAAATGCTCGGTGCCCGCTCATGCGCGGAGATCGCGAATACTAAGAGTGCGCGCACAGACGGAGACGGATCAACGATTAAGGAATAAAACGATTAAGAACATTTAAGTGAAGTTAGACGTCTAGTCACTGTTTGTTGTTTTATTTATTTGTATTTGTTTCGTTTTTTACCCTGTTGTTTGTCACCTGGTTGAAAAGGAGAACAAGATAGTCAAGAACATTTACGCACTTATAAACACACACACACACACACACACACACACATATAGCGTATATGCGGTCTCTATGACGGTGTTATGTGTGTTTTATTTATGATTAATTTTATGTTGTTTACGATAAATGTTAGCATTAATTTTGTAATTTTGTTGCTGTAAAGTCGATTGTTTATTTTATTTATATGGTTGTGAATTCATTACAAATTCCAATATTGTTTATTCATCTGTCGTTCTAGCTCTTACGGTGTTGTGCAGTT
>NW_026129761.1:0-36577 GCF_022985175.1 Labeo rohita | reverse complement strand
TTACAAAACATTGCATTTTTATTTTGTCAAATAAAGTCCTTCATATCAGAACGTTACTGACCGAATTAAAAAAAAAAAAAAAGGATGAAAAAAAAACTCTTTATTTGGTGATACTCAAAATAATAATTATTATTTATTATTTATAATAATAATAATAATAATAATAATAATAACCAAATGTACTGTCAAAGGAAAATTTACAAAATAAACTCCAAGTGCTACATATCAGAATGTTACTGGCTGAATTAAAATATGGATGGAAAAAACATACAAAAAAGGAAAAACAAAAACTCTTGATTGTGTGATAATAATAATAATAATAATAATAATAATAATAATAATAATAATAATAATAATAAAACAGATTTATTTAAATAGCAAGATTATTTAATATTTAATACAAATGAGACAGTCAAATTGAAGGGGAGTAATGTGCGCTGAGCTATACGAGTAATAATTCTAGCAGTAGAGTTTTGGATATAATAAGGTCAATGGATTTAGCAGTAAATCCAGACCATTTTTATTTTTAATTTAATATTTTAATATTAATAACATTTAATATTTTAGCTTCTCCTTAGAATATCTCAAAGAACACATAAGAACTGTTAGCACAATTATATAATAACTTACACTATCTGGGTAACATACCTGTAAGCAGATCCGTGTGTTGAAGTGATGATGGTCGATGTG
Organism: Labeo rohita; assembly: GCF_022985175.1. Lineage (NCBI taxonomy): Eukaryota > Metazoa > Chordata > Actinopteri > Cypriniformes > Cyprinidae > Labeo > Labeo rohita. Next base: position 35,887 of record NW_026129761.1, on the reverse strand, counting down.
AGCAGAACGATTATCCTCTTAAAGTATCGTTGAATCGTAACCGGATGTGACACGCCCGCCTGATCGCCTCTCCTCTCCTGCTTGGGTTTGAGTTCGCCTAAATCTGTGTTAGGAAGCCAGTCTTTGCTTTGTCATCTCATTTTGAAAGCGGAAGAGTCAGTTGGTAAAATACTCGAAAAGCTGAAGTGCACACAGAGATGCAACATACAATATGTTAAACTATCACTTGGTTCTGCAGGAAAAAAATAAAAAGACAAATAAACATTATTTTCTATGATAGATAAACCGTGCATAAACGTTGTCGAGATAATAAGATGCGTTTCCTGTTTTGCAACAGAGCTGTAACCACGGTGAGGTTTCCTCAACCAAGAAACTTTCTCTCTTGCGCACACAAACACACACTTGTTTGTTTTTTTGAATTGTGGGGACTTTCCATAGACTTCTATAGTTTTTATACTGACTAAACGATATTGTCTATAACCTAACCCAACCCAACCCTAACCCTAAACCTACCCCTTACAGAAAACATGTTTTCATCATTACACTCTCAGACAGTAGCGGTTCTACACTGAATTGCGCCCCGGACGAGACTCCCTCCCGGCGCCCCCCCCAAACCCCCACCCCACCCCACCCCAAAACACCAAAACACACACACAAAAAAAATCACATTTTGTACACACCACCACATGTTTCATTGTAGTAATACTACATGTCATTCTGTATCAGACCAATTTTTGCAAAAAAAAAAATTAAAAATTAAAAAAATGTTCTCATAACTTAAATAAATATACTGTGTACAAACAAATATTATTTAAGAAAAATTATATACAATAATATACATAATAAAATATAGAATAAATATAGAATGAATCACACTAAAGAAAATTAAATTATTTCACTGCAGAACAGAAAACACAAACTGTAAGTATAACAGTGTCTGCTGGTATATTATGGATTCTACTGATGGGTGGGATGGTAAATCCTATTGGAAAAGTGTCCAAAACACACTACAATAAGGAATTTTGTAATAGTTTCACTGGAAAAAGTTAATGGTTCATAATATATATGTATATTAGGCTTTTATTGTTTTTTTTATTTATTTTTTTTTTTTTTTTTTAGCAAGGTAAGCATAGCAAGCATCATAAGCAAGAAGGCTAACAAACCTAAGAGTTAACGTTATACCACTAATTAACATAATGACATGAATACCTTAATCATACAGAGAGAACATTGTTGCATACCTTTATCTTTTGCCCGTTTCTCCATATCTTCTTTTCTTTTTTTCCTAAATTGGGCACCTGACAGCTTTGGCCTTTTTCTCTCCATCGCTGTGTTTACTTAATCGACAATCAACAGATTTCCCATCACCCAGCGCTGTCACTCACGACCAGAAGTCAGAACTAAACCAATTCACCTCCACATCATAATCGTTTTTTATTACCTATTTTTATTAGCAATTTCACACAATTAAATAAAAAAAATAAAAATAAAAAGTGCAACTTATTGGTCTGTGTTTGTAATTAAGTAATATTTTGAATAAAATGTGCGTTATTTGTAATAAAGTCAGGTGTCACTGAAATAGTTTAGCCCACCTCCTTGTCCGCTTCATTTGGGAGAGGTGAACTGTACTCTGCTGCCCTCCCCTCATCCCCTCTCCTCTCATCAGCAGGGGCGGCACAGGTATCATAGACAATAGAAAACCGCTTAGCGGCACAGATGATTGTTTTTTTCCTCCAAGTTCGTGTGCCGCCCCCCTCGTGTCATGAAAAAATGCCGCCCCGGGCGGCTGCCCCGTTCGCCCATGCCTAAAACCGCCACTGCTCTCAGATAAACATCATTTACTATTTTTAATATAATTTTTTAACATTGTGGGGACCGCAGGCCCCAAGTATACTGACCGGGTCTTCTGTTCTCTGGAGTCTGAACACCAGGACCTCTTTCTCCCCCAAAGAAATGAGCCTGCAAAATATAAAAATAATAATAAAAATAAAAAATTAATAATAATAAATAAATAAATAAATCGCGCTCAAGAAAGTGTGTCAGATTCTCCTATAAGCAACCATATATATATTTTTAAATAAGCCCAAAAACCGCAACCCGGATTTTTATATGCCACAACAATTTTATTTACATCACACTACACTGTTCAGACCCTGAACAGTGTAGTGTGATGTAACAGTGCACTAAACAAAGACATAAACACGCGTCAATTTAAAACACAAGACATAATAGCCAGATACAAAACTACAGTCTCAAATTATTGAGAATTTTGTTTCACTCTGTTCTTCACATAAAGATGTCGTATAGCAGGGGTGACCAACCCTGTTCCTGGAGATCGACCTTCCTGCAGAGTTTAGTTCCAACCCTGAACAAACACATCTGTGTGTAATTATCAAGTGTAATTATCAAAGTGTAATTATCAAATGATCACTTCAGATCCTAATAAGTTGGTTCAGTTGTGTTTGATTAGGGTTGGAGCTGAACTCTGCAGGAAGGTATATCTTCAGGACCAGGGTTAAGCACCCCTGTCCTATAGCCTCAGAATGCTCGAGCAGGGCCGGTTCTTTATTTATACAACATTTCATTTTAAACTGTGCATATTTTTACGTATATAGTAATACCGGTCAAAATGTTGGACACTGTTTTAGTGTTTTTGAAAGAAGTCGCTTATGATCAGTGTTCAGTGTTCAGAAAGAATTATAATACTGTGAATTAGTATTATTTACTGTGAAGTATTAATTTAGCACGTCCTTAATTTCGTTAAAAAAAAAAAAAAAAACTGACCCAGTATTGTTACAAAAAAGATGTATATTTTAACTAAATTCCGTTTTTTTTAATTTATTTATTTTTTTTTATTTTCTATTTTACAATATTACCGTTTTTTTTTTTGTATTGATCAAATAAATGTATAGCTTGATGAGCATAAGGAGCTCTTTCAAAAACTGTAATGTGTCCAAGCTTTTGACCGGTACTATACATACATATTAATCTAACTTTATCTAAGGTATGTCTTTTTTGTTTGTTGAGGATGTTATTATAGCCGCGATATTATTATTATTAATATTATTATTATTATTATTATTATTACTATTAATTTTTTAAGTAATTTATTCACAGTTCCTAAATACCACTTCAGTAAATACATATCAGTGCCTTTTATCTTTTTTTCTAGGTATGGCCAGGATTTCCCCCTCCCATTTAACAAATATTACAGATATTGTCATATTATTAATATTAATAAATATGAGATTATGTATTGTATTCCAACCTTCAGAAGTTTCACACGTCACAAAGCATCGCGTCTGTGGGCGTCAACGGCGCTCGCGCTCTTTTGAACTGGTAATAAACCAGTTGAATGATCTGTCCGGAAACGACGCTGAACGACAGAACATATTTACATTTACAATACACTGCAGTCACTCCAAAAGAGAAGACAATTTACACACCTGCATTAGGAATCGGCGGTTTGAGGACCAGAGGCGGACTGGGGCGACAACATTTCAGGGCGGGAGATCTCACAGTCATCCGGGTCATCCCATACACCCACAACACATTCTGAAACACGGACAAACCTATTATCTGCAAGGTCTGCATCATCATCACATAAAAACAGATTAAATTCTTAGGCCGGGGCCATGCAAAATAATAATTGAAAGTTCTGTCCTGAACTGCACCTTCGCTTCTTCTTTTTTATTGTCTTTACTTTTTTCTGATATATCTCTGTCTGTCGTGTGTGTGTGTCTGCAATATGTATTTCCCTGTAAATTATTTTCTTTAAGTGGGTTTAAATTCAAATATGTGCCTCTACATACATTTCTGCAACACCGTAATTACGTACCTTACTGCACGTCTCGCGGCAGTTTCAAATGAAATGTCCAGAGATTGGCGCTAAAACACACGTTCAATACGTGACCTTGGCACGTATTTATTACGTTGGTAAAAGCACGTATTGCTGCATTTTTATTATGCTGCTTGCGGTACGTATTCCAGCTGTTCAGAATTCAAATATCCAGTCCGTTTTGCTAAGGGTTAATGCTCTGTCTTATTGGAGAGATCCCCTACACCAAACCCAAACCTAAAACTAACCGATAGTGTTAACAAATGCAAAACTGATTAAAAAACGTATTTTGTGATGCGGCCTTGCTATTTTTACCTCCTTATTTAGATTTCAGCTGTTTTGTCGAATCGTAGTTTCATGGGTTCAAACCGGAGCTCTTCATCACCTAAGTGCAACACCGTATCGCGTGAGCTAGCGAACAAACGGACTGCGTTAGAAAACTGCCTCTAGCGTTCATTTTAACCTGAAACTGCAGTGATTCGTACATATAGGTACGTTTTTTCAGGTTTGTAGAAATGTATATAGAGGCACGTATGTCCAGTGAGCCTAAGTTGCAGTAGCCACACCAGCCCACATTACCACACCGACACAGCCCCACCCACGGACACGCACATTCACTGCTTATATTGGTGTACAGATGGTGAAATAATATAAACAGTACCATATATAATAGATATTTAAACATTTAATGTATGTGATTGGAACAAAAACAACCCGTTTATAACAAATTTATACATACAGTGAAACCTAAATTAAAAATAATCTGTGAATCTTGTAGAGTCCGTGTGCTGTCTGTTTATGCCGTTTGTCTGCTATTACTTATGATAGGAGTAACCTGTGAATGTGTATCACACACACACAGCACTAGCAACACTTAAGCATACTTTTATCCACAAATAACTATATATGTCATTCTCTGCAGTGTTGTTCTTTATTGCCACTGTCTATATGTTGGATTCTCCTTGTTTCTGTGTTGACATTGTACACATTGTCTGTCTGATTCTACATCTTCTCATCCATTTTAACTCTGTAACTCTGCCATTTTAATATGTTTGTATGGTTGTCTGTGTTTATACTTGTTCCTCACTCTTGCCTGACTGTCATTGTGTCCATGCTTCTTGCTGGTCTCTGCGGTACATTTTTAAAATGCACGGGAGTTCTACGCTAAGCTTACAACTGTTAAACACAGTGTAGGTTACTGTCAAAAACTGTCAGAAGTAGAGTGAATGGCGTGAACATTACTTAGTATATTTTAGTATAATGACTTAGAAGTATATTTTCTGTTTTCTTCTTACCTCCTCTACCGCGCTACTGTCCTCCGATGCAGCAGCCGAATTTAAACCTTTCGAGAATATTTCAGTTAATTTTATGCATTTGACAGCGTCTAATTTTAGAGCCCTTTTTTTTTTCTTTCTCTGAGCTTTTCGGCACCGCCTTTCCTTTTTTTACGGTCCATCTCTGACAATTAGCTTGTGTTGCACTTACTGTTTGACATTCTTGCCAGATTTTGATTACGTCCGCGTAACCTCTGACTGGGTCGGCCTATCTCGAAACCAGCCGGCCGTCGCCGATTGGGCCAAATGGTTTACATTTATTATTATTATTATTGCTATCATCATCATCATCATCATCATTATCATATTCACATCTTGCAAGAGATAAAAGCTGCCTGCATGTAAAAACAATACATATTTAAAAAAAAAAAAAACTGACCGGATGGCCAATCCGCCCCTGCTTCTGAGAAATCTAATCCTGTCCGGATTTGTCTGAGATTCATCGCATAATTGTTTGATGATCCGATTCTCTGACCGCTCGCACCACGTTCATCATGGATATACTGTAGACCTTTTTGCTGTATCCGACGAAACAATAATAGCATGAAATCAATAAGAAGATGTCGATCAAGGAAACTAATAGCAGAGTTAGGTAAGAATCTGGTCGTATTGCAGTTTTCTCGATTGTTAACACAATGTAACTGATGTTAGTTGGCTTATATTCCCAAACTATTCATTCAGTGCTAAAAACAAAGACACATTTTTCAAATAGTTTAACAATAAGTAAGTTAAACATTAAGTAGCAAAACTGATGACACACCAATCAGAATCTCTGCATCCAACAACGGAGAGAAATGAACGAATCATTTACATGGGTTTATACTTACACATACAGTATTACAGTACAGTGCCAGTACATTAGATGATGGAAATGTCACTATTCTATATGTACAGTAAACTGTAGTACATGTTGTACACCTTTAGACCTGTGACTGTCAAATTTTATTTGTAACCATTTTAGCCTACTGCATTTTTGCAGAACTGAGAAATGACTACCCAGAGATATAGTCTTGTGTCAGGAGATCAAATAGTACTGTATACTCTAATGAAATTTAGCCAAATGTGCAGAGGATGTTGTATTTAATTTTTAATTTTATTTTTTACTGTATTGCGGTGCATACCAAGTTCATATACAGTTCTTTGTTATTTGAACTTTTCTAGTGCTTTTCATCTGCTGCAAGTGTTGCTAGTTGGTTGCTAGGATATTCTGGGTGGTTGCTAGGCTCTTGCTATGCAGTTGCTGGGGTGTTGCTAGAGTATATGGTTGATTGTGTGTTATGAGTGATTACAGACATTCCCACTTCTGTTAAAAACAGAAAATGAAACATTGTTTTCAAAACTGATCCAGTTTCAGTGCTTCTATCTAACTAATGTTAGGAAATTAACATTAAATCATCGACATTAACATATTTATCTTGCACTAAAACGTGATTTATACCATCTAAGTAATTTAATAGAATCACATGTCTTCTTTAGTGATACAAGCTCAGAAACATTTACTGTATAATCTGTTAACATTTATATATATACATATATATATATATATATATATATATATATATATATATATATATATATATATATATATATTGTTTATTGACTTGGTGCCATGATGGACATTGAATGATTTTTGTTTTTCATTTTAAACAGTATAGATGATTACTTAATGGTAATGCTTTATTTGTGTACCCAACTGTGTATCTCAGACTATAAATCACCAAAAACTACGCATGGGGGCTTTCTTTGGTGTTGCCACCCCTCAAAGACCCCATGCCACCCTAAAAATAATTTTTTAGATCCGCCCCTGTGTATATATAATAATGTATTTTTTTTGCTCTTGAGCTATCTCAGAGTTATTTACATTGAAAAAAAGAAAAGAAAAAAGTTTCCAGTGCAGGAAACGTGGTTAGTGTCGAGGTTCTCACTCTCAAATGTCAATGGAAAGTCCCTTGATATTTTTCTGATTATGAAAAGGCAGAAAAAACCACAAAGTTCTGCTTTGGAGACTGATGTTTATTTAAACAAAACGAACAGAGTCCGTTGCTAGGCAAACATACCCGCCTTTGCGATTCCTTGGCCCCGCCTACTGAACTGGAGCCAAAAACACTTGAAAAGAGCCAAAATCCACCTCAGCTGATCTATACAAGTGATACGACATAAAATCAATTTATCTAAACAAACTACAATACAATAAAATCATCTGAGCAACTGACTTCAACAAACAATGCAAACAGCTGATCAATAAAAACGATAAAACAACATTAGAAAACAAAAAATAGGCTTTTTTATCTCCCTAATATTAGTCTTAAGAAACACTTCAGAATATCTTCTTTTGTGTTTCATAAAAGAGAGAAAGCCATATTTGGAACGACATTTTTTGTTTCTCTTCTTGAATGATGTTTGTGTGTGAAGAGCGCTATGGATTTTTTATGATCTGATGATCTATGTGTCCTAGATAACCACATCATAAAAAAGCAAAAGAGCATGTTTCTTTCCTCCTTAGATTCCACAGTGAAATATCTATCCACGTATCCCTACTGTAACGGGGACTCGTGAGAAGTGTAATAGATCCAGATGCGAGCTTTGTTGAACATTTAATGGTCCATTCAACTGTAGGTCCATCTTCTGAATGGAACAGTAAACATGTCTGAGATTACACACACACACACAAATATATATCTCCTTTTGTATATATTCCTGTTCCCAAACCAGAATAGTCTTCGTGAGCGCGTATCAGAATAAACGGTTGAAATCTAGTACAAATTATAGTATTTACAAAAACCATACATACATTTAAGCAAACTTCGTGTATATTTTGAAGCAATGAAGATGTCCTCGTTTTGTTTAGAATCAGAACAAGAATCAGTTTGATTGGTGACAAACGTTTACTGCACAGACAGGTTAACAAGTAACAAGACACAGATAACAAAATAAAAGCAATGTTTTAAAATGCCAAAAAGTTTGCTTAAATGCATACTGGTATTTGTAAATACCATAATTTGTAGATTTCAATTTTTCTTTCTGATGCCCTACCTTATAAAGACTATTCTGGTTTTGCAACAGAAAACGTGCATTTTCTGTAAAGCTGCTCTGAAAATTTGTGTTGTGAAATGCGTTATACAAATAAATGTGAATTCAACTGAATGAGCTATTGCATTGTTAGTTACTGTACCATGTTCCACTCAAAGGATGACACGTTAAATAATTTATTATAATGTATATAATATCAGGGGCGGATCTACCGGGGTGGCACGAGGTGGCAAATGCCACCCTAAGAAAATGCTGTGCCACCCCAGAATTATTACAGCATAAATGTGAACAAACGTAAGCAGTGTTTCATGTGCTACTTTATAGCCGCAGCGATGACAGCGTAACGCAAAATAATGGCAAAAAACACGTCTTTCAATAAAGTATTCGACTTCACTAACAAATGACTCTTATGAACCGGTTCATTTTGAGTCAAAAACACAAAGCGCGGCCCAGTTCACTAACGAATTGTTTTACATTTGCTCGTGAATCAGATAATTACTGCTTCTTGGCTAAATCAGAGTCCTCTGAGAAATCGAAGCTGTGTCCCAAACTGAAGTGCGCGGACTCCGAAGTGCAAATTTGAAGGGCGATTGCGTCACAGCGTCACAACGTAAGCTGTCCCAATTCAGAATGCACCCTCCGAAGTGCGCATTCCAAGGCCGAATGCGTCACCGCTGCGCGACGAAGGCTGCCGTAATTCGAAAGCGACTTCAAATGCGGTCTCCGATTCCCAGGAAAGTGAAGTGTACATCAGATGGACACTTTGCACCCTACCATATCGCAGCATCGCTTGCGCACAGATGACGATGGAATTTATATTCAAAGAACATGACAGGTGAGAGTTCTGTTGGGGAATTCACATTGAAATGTAAATAAACCTCAGCAACCTTTCTTTATATTATAAGTGTTTCCATTTTCTCTTGTTGTAGGACTATTTTAGAGAAAGTGATCCTGCTGGGAAAAGACTTAAAAAAAAACAAAGTAAGTTAATAGAGTATTTTTTTCTCGCTGAAATTCATTGTGCTGCTGTTGTTAACAGGCATGGTTTATTTGCTCTGATTTAGGACTGTGTCACAAATTTTAATATCTTTTTTTGTGACCTTGTCAGTGAAACAACGTAATTTCTGTAGTTTATTTTGTGATATCAGTTAAGAATGAAATGAATCATTTTTTGTACATTTTGTATTTTTGTATCTTTGTATTGTATATTCACGTGTTCATAAAAGAGAACTAATAATGTACAATTTGTAAATTACAAGGTGTACATTTCTGTAATGCAGCTTATAATTTTTTCACAACACTAAAAAAATAAAAATATGTTTATTTTATTTTTGTCCTGTAAATACTTTTTGTTTTCACATTAAAAAACCTCGATGTGTTCTGGGGTCTTCGTGGAGGTGAATCTCTTGGTGGCGAATGACCACTAACTCCTCAGCCACTCGGTGGACAATGCGGTGGACAGTGGAAGGAGGCATGTCAAACACTCTGCTGCCGCTGAACATTGAGATGAACAATGCATAATTTGTTTTTATTTATTCACAGTTTTATTTTTATGGTTTCTTAAAATCAGGGTTTCAAAATATGTTCATAATAAAAACAAATATGACCATGCTGGCTCTATAACTTAAACGTCTAACGCCGTATTTCCACTACAGTGTACAGAGCAGAGCGGAGCGGGCGTTTTCAAGTCATTCCTATGGAAGCTGAACTTAAACGCTTGCGCAATGCGTGTGCGCTCAACTTCCATAGGAATGAATGGAAAACGCTCCGTTTGTTACGCTGTAGTGGAAATACGGCGTAAACCTGTCAGGATGGCAGCGCCCCTCTCGCAACGTTGCTATGCGACAGGAACGGTAATCGGTAACACCTGGTGGCGCAATTAGGAAATTCTGCGAAGGTGGAGCGTCTCATGCACTTCGGAGGTCTTTCGTGCACTTCGGAGGCGTGGCCTTCGAAGTCCATGCACTTCGAAGCGCGTGCACTCCACTTTGGGACACAGCTCTAATCTCGTCCGGATTTGTCTGAGATTCATCGCGTAATTGTTTGGTGATTCGATTCTCTGACCGCTCGCACCACGTTCATCATGGATATACTGTAGACCTTTTTACTGTATCCGACGAAACAATAATAGCATGAAATCAATAAGAAGATGCCGATCACGGAAACTAATAGCAGAGTTAGGTAAGAATCTGGTCGTATTGCAGTTTTCTCGATTGTTAACACAATGTAACTGATGTTAGTTGGCTTATATTCCCAAACCATTCATTCGGTGCTCAAAACAAAGACACATTTCTCAAAAAGTTGAACTTAAGTAAGTTAAACATTAAGTAGCAAAACTAATGACAGTCAGAATCTCTTCATCCAACAACGGAGAGAAATGAACGAATCATTTACATGGGCGTTATACTTACACATATAGTATAATTGTAATACAGTACCAGTACATTAGATGATGGAAATTTCACTATTCTATATGTACATTAAACTGTAGTACATGTTGTACACATTCAGAAGTGTGACTGTCAAATTTTATTTTTTATGTGTAGCCTACTGCATTTTTGCAGAACTGAGAAATGACAACCTAGAGATATAGTCTTGTGTCAGGAGACCAAAACTGTATACTCTAATGAAATTTAGAGAAAATGTGCAGAGGATGCTGAATTTAATCTTTGATTTATTTATATATTTTTTACTGTACTGCATTGTGGTTCATACCAAGTTCATATACAGTTGTTATTTGAACTTTTCTAGTGCTTTTCATCTGCTGCAAGATTACTTTACAGTAGTCAAATGAAAATATTTTTCCCAAAGTTAATTGCTGAATAATGCTGAATAAGAGTTTTTTGTTAGTGTTATTGATCTCATGAGTGTTCACTGGGCAGGAGAGTCTTCGTTGTATTTTAATTGTGTGTAATCATTTAAGAATACCTGTAATAACTAGATTGAAACGTTTGAAAGACAAATGTATGCTGGCTTGTCTTAAGACTTGTTTAAAAACATATATAGTTTGGTCAGTTACATGTTCTAGTTGTTTGCTAAAGTGTTAGTTGGTTGCTAGGATATTCTGGGTGGTTGCTAGGCTCTTGCTATGCAGTTGTTGGGGTGTTGCTAGATTTTATGGTTGATTGTGTGTTCTGGGTGATTACAGACATTCACAGTTCTGTTAATAACATAAAATTAAACATTGTTTCCAAAACTGATCCAGTTTCAGTGCTTTGATATTATATTTCTTTCTAATGTTAGGGAATTAACATTAAATCATCGACATTAACATCTTTAACTTGCACTAAAACGTGATTTATACCATCTATGTAGTAATTTAATAGAATCACGTCTTCTTTAGTGATACAAGCTCAGAAACATTTACTGTATAATCTGTTAACATTTTTTATATATTGTTTATTGACTTGGTGCAATGATGAACACTGAAATGTTATTTATTTTTCATTTTAAACAATATAGATGATTACTTAATGGTAATGCAATATTTGTGAACACAATCGTGTATGTCAGACTATAAATCCGAAAAAACTACGCATGGGGGGCTTTCTTTGGTGTTGCCACCTCTCAAAGACCCCATGCCACCCTAAAAATAATCCGCCCCTGTGTATATATAATAATGTAATTTTTGCTCTTGAGCTATCTCAGAGTTACTTACACTGAAAAAAAAAAAGAAAAAAAAAAAAAGTTTCCACTGCAGGAAACGTGGTTAGTATCTCACACGCACGAGGTTCTCACTCTCAAATGTCAATGGAAAGTCCCTTGATATTTTGCTGATAATGAAAAGGCAGAAGAAACCACGAAGTTCTGCTTTGGAGACTGATGTTTATTTAAACAAAACGAACAGGGTCCGTTGCTAAGGAAAAAAAAATACTCGCCTTTGCGATTCCTTGGCCCCGCCTACTGAACTGGAGCCAAAAACACTTGAAAAGAGCCAAAATCCACATCAGCTGATCTATACAAGTGATACGACATAAAATCAATTTATATAAACAAACTACAATACAATAAAATCATCTGAGCAACTGACTTCAACAAACAATGCAAACAGCTGATCAATAAAAACGATAAAACAACATTAGAAAACAAAAAAATAGGCAAAAAATTATCTCCCTAATATTAGTCTTAAGAAACAATTCAGAATATCTTCTTTTGTGTTTCATAAAAGAGAGAAAGCCATATTTGGAACGACATTTTTGTTTCTCTTCTTGAATGATGTTTGTGTGTGAAGAGCGCTGTGGATTTTTTTGATCTGATGATCTATGCGTCCTAGTGTCATATCATTTTCATTTCTTTTTTACCTAATTTAAAATACTAAAGTAAATGAAATACTTCTTTATTTATTCTGAAACAGAAGTCATCTAAAATGTTATCTGTATTTTCGTTTCATCATTCTACAGTAAATGTAGCCTATCCAAGGCACTGTATTTCCTCATCTTATTTCCTCACATTATAAGTTCAGTTAGTCGCCGGCGTCTGTCACAAAATTTATAAAAATGGCAACGGCTGGTCTTAAATTCTTTAGACACTGCACACTAACGACTTTAAACACCGACTGAAAACATATTCATAAACGCCCTGACTGTTCCCGGTGTTACAGAATGAACCGGATCAGCCTGCGCTTAGAACTAAAAAAAAGTCTCACCGTTATTTGAGGGCTGATGGACGGCTTCTTTCCCCCTGCTCAGTGCGAGTTTTTTAAAGTCCTTTTTTAAAGCCCTTTTTACAGAATTATAAATGGTTGCTGTTTACTGAAACATTTCCTAACACAACTGCAGATTAGTCACAGGCGCGACAAGCAACAAACATCCTGCATTATTAAACACAGCTGCCAATCAAACTCATCAAGACTTATGCAAAACCACATTTTATTTATTTTTGTTAACTGAGATGTTAAAATTGTTTTGTAGCCGCGTTGAAATAGATTGAAATTAAACAATAATAAAAATATTATTTTGTATAATAGTGTGTGTGTGTGTATGGGTATGATTTACATGATTGTGTGTAGTTATGATTTTCCCCTGATCTTTGTCAGGGAGAAAAGCTGCATAAAAAAAAAAAAAGAAAGCAAAATAACTGGAATTTACTGTAATTCAGTTAAAGTATTTGCAAAGAGCATGTTTCTTTTCTACTCATATTCCACAATGAAATATCTATCACGTATGCCTACATTATATTTTCAAAATCATATAAATAAAAAAAACAAAAAAACAAAATGGCAACATTTAACAAAAAGTCTAGTAGTTTGTGTCACTGGATTAAAATCTATTTAATACATATCAAAATATCGTGTTTCCCTCAATGTCTGCTGACAGTGCAAACAACACAACGATATCATGTGTATATATATATATATATATAGAGAGAGAGAGAGAGAGAGAGAGAGAGAGAGAGAGAGAGAGAGAGAGAAAAATGTCCCTCCAGTACAAAAATGTATTAATTAAAGCAACCTTGCTTCCTGTTTTAAGGAAGACATTACACGCAGTAAAATAAAGAAACTGACGCCGTCCCTATTCCCACTCTTTCCCTGTCTGGTACTGCAACAATTATCTATATTTTATTTATTCTGATTTTTAAAAACCCAATCTATGTCTTTCCACCGACTTCATTTACTTTCCTATCGCTTTAAGGCACAAAACTAGCGCTCTTCGCGGAACAAGTGAGGGAAAAGATCACTTTCACTTTCACTCTTACTCAGTGTTTATGATAAGAACAGCCTTGCGGTGTTGGCATATTCGATGTTTAAATAGGTCACACGCACACGCACACGCACACTCGTTTGGTTTGCTGTTCCTTGTAAGGTGGGGATTTTCCATAAGTGTAAAACTCGACCTCCTGGACTTCGGGAGGTTTTCTTCATCCAATAGTCCGATTTTTTTTAAAAAGAAGAATATATATATATATTCTTCTTTTTTTTCTTCATCCAATAGTCCGATTAAAAAAAAGAATATATATATGATGTTTGAATCTTCAGCTCAGACTGTATGAATTAAGCTTTATCTGCTGAAACTGAATGTGGTTATCTCAGGAATCCTGAATGTGATGAAGGTCCGATCTGATGCACCAACACCAACATGGTGACACGCGTGACACTGAAGTAATGGATATATATATTCTTCTTCTTTTTTTTTTTTTTTAATCGGACTATTGGATGAAGAAAACCTCCTGTCAGTAGTTTGTTGTATCCATGTTGTTAAATGAATGTTTATTGCATTACTTCAGTGTCACGCGTGTCACCATGTTGGTGCATCAGATCGGACCTTCATCACATTCAGGATTCCTGAGAAAACCACATTCAGTTTCAGCAGATAAAGCTTAATTCATACAGTCTGAGCTGAAGATTCAAACATCATCCATCATGTGATTCAGTCAAACTCACTTCAAGCTTTTATTTCTGCCAGTTTGATTCACTCACCTGTTTTCTGAATCATCGTCATCATCATCATCACCACGCTGGACGACAGACTGGACTGCCTTCGGAAAACACCTGAAAACAGACAGACACTTATTAGTAAATATTATAATATTTATTCAGCGATATTAAGGTTCAGACCACTGATATTATCATTAAATGTGACTTTATGACAGAAAGTCAGTCTGTTGAAGAGGTCAAATCATAAATTATCATATCACTTATAAGTCAGTCCTGGTTTCTAATAATCATAATTTGATTTTCATGACTGATGATTTGATTTTAAAAAGATGAAGCCCTCACCTGAAAATCTGTTTACGCAGCATTGAGATCTTTAAAAACGCAATGACCACAAATAGAAACCAATATGAGAGAAACAATTTGTTTTATTAGTGAATAATCAGACGTTTATCAGCTGAAACTCACCTGAGTTTGGAGTAGCTGCAGTTTGATTCCTCACTGAAAAACACAAACACAATCATCAAGATTCACTTGAAGATTCACAGAGTTTTATATAAGTTTTACAGAAGTGTTTCTCTCACCTCTGAAGACGGTGTCCAGAACTGTGATGAAAGAAAGGTTCATTAGAGCAGCTTGTTATATTATAATGTTCATGAAGGTTTAAATATGAAAACATATAAACGTGATGTTGAGAGAGAAATCATTTACTCCTGAAGTATCGCAGCGGATCTCGTGATGAATTTCATCCACACAGCGAGACGTGACGAGACGATCAGAGGAGACAGAAATAACCGGATCAATCAGTCTGTGTGGATTCACTGGAAGTGCTATCAGACGCCCGTCCTGATCAAATAAAGCATTATTAGGTTAAACATCAGGGTCACACTGTAAGGGGCTCCTGGGCCCTTCATCCACGAGAACTACAGTCTACATTCACTCAATCTTGATAATCACAAAACACAAGATGTCAGCCAATTATTTTGCAGTAGCCTGATAAATGTCATTAACAAAACATCCAAACCTATAGGTCTGTCATATACACAAATATCACTGCATGAACTACACATATTCACACAGTCAGACATATTTTACACAGATATCTAAAAACGTGTAGCATTAAATTGTACTTGTTAACATTGATTAAATTCATTATGAAGTAACATTAAATAAGGAACAGTGTTGAAAGGTAAATTAAAGAAGGAAATACTTAAAATAGTTTTAAAGATTAAAGTTTGAATGTTTTGAAGCCAATTACAGTCTATCAGGAGAACAGACAGAAAAACAGATTGTTAGCGTAACTGGCGTGGTTGCTTGGCTAGGGCACACATGGTGGTTGCTACGTTGTTTCTAGGGTACCTGGGGTGGTTGCTAAGATATTGCTCTGCGGTTGCTAGGGTACTTGGGGTGGTTACTATGCAGTTTGTAGGGTACCAAACTGGATGTTAGGTTGTTGCTATGCAGTTACGCGGGTACACGGGTGGTTGCTAGAGTGTTGCTATGAAGTTGCTATGGTACTCAGGTGGTTGCTAGGGTACACATGGTGGTTGCTATGGAGTTGCTAGGGTACTCAGGTGGTTGCTAGGGCACACGTGATGGTTGATAGGATGTTGCTATGAAGATACTAGGGTATTCGGGTGGTTGCTATGAAGTTGCTAGGGTACCCGGGCTAGTTGCTAGGGCACCCGGGTGGTTGCTATAAAGTTGCAAGGGTACCCGGGTGGTTGCTAGGGTGTTGCTATGAAGTTGCTGGGGTACTCAGGTGGTTGCTAGGGTACACATGGTGTTTGTTAGAGTGTTGCTATGAAGTTACTAGGATACCTGGGTGCTTGATAAAGTGATGTTATAAAGTCGCTAAGGTACTCGGGTGGTTGCTAGGGTGTTGCCATGAAGTTGCTAGGGTACTCTAGTGGTTGCTAGGGTACACAAGGTGGTTGCTAGGGTGTTGCTTTGAAGTTGCTGCGGTACCCGGGGTGGTTTCTAGGGTGTGGCTATGACGTTGCTAGGGTACACATGGTGGTTGCTAGGGTGTGTTTCTTTGAAGTTACTAGGGTACTCAGGTCGTTACTAGGGTACACATGGTGGTTGCTAGGGTGTTGCTATGCAGTTGCTAGGGTACCCGGGTGGTTGCTAGGGTGTTGCTAAGGCACTAGGCTGAATGCTAGTTTGTTGTAATGCAGTTGCTAGCATACTTGGATGGTTGCTAGGGTGTTGCCATGAAGTTGCTAGGGTACCTGGGTGGTTGCTAGGGTTTTGCTATAAAGTTGCTAGGGTACCCGGGTGGTTGCTAGGGTGTTGCTATGAAGTTGCTAGGGTAGTCTAGTGGTTGCTAGGGTACACATGGTGGTTGCTAGGGTGTTGCTATGCAGTTACGAAAGTACTCGGGTGGTTGCTAGGGTGTTGCCATGAAGTTGCTAGGGTACTTGGGTGGTTGCTAGGGTGTTGCTATGCAGTTACAAAAGTATTCAGGTGGTTATTAAGGTATTGCCATAAAGTTGCTAAGGTACCTGTGTGGTTGTTAGGTTGTTGCAATAAAGTTAGGGTTGTCTCATGGTTGCTAGGGTACCCATGGTGGTTGCCCTGTTTTAAAGAAGGAAGCGCTCCAAACTCGCGCTCGGAACAAGGGAGGGAAAAGATCACTTCCACTTTCACTCTTAGTCAGGGTTTAAAATAAGAACAACTTTGCTGTGTTGGCATATTCGATGTATAAATGTGAGGTTCAACACAATCGCTTTGCACTTTGCTGTTCCATGTTTCACTCAAAGGATGACACATAAGTGTAATGGTTTTGTATACTGAACAATGTCATTATCTTTCCATGTAAACCCAAAAACGTTGTGTTTTTGTTTTTTACATTTAAATAAATAAATAAATAAATAAATAAATAAATAAATAAATAAATAAATATGTATGTATGTATGTATGTATGTATGTATGTATTATTTATAAGCTTTTTTACATGGTGACACAAATCATAAGTCTGTGCGCATTCAGGTTTAAGTCCCCACTGGAATAGAAACACGCCCACACACTTGTTCAAAACTCATCCTTGCTTATAATCACTTTCTATAGTTTACCGATGCTAATTCTATTTTAACACACTGTTTCAGGATTCCTGAGAAAACCACATTCAGTTTCAGCAGATAAAGCTTAATTCATACAGTCTGAGCTGAAGATTCAAACATCATCCATCATGTGATTCAGTCAAACTCACTTCAAGCTTTTCTTTCTGCCAGTTTGATTCACTCACCTGTTTTCTGAATCATCGTCATCATCATCATCATCATGCTGGACGACAGACTGGACTGCCTTCGGAAAACACCTGAAAACAGACAGACACTTATTAGTAAATATAATATTTATTCAGCGTTATTAAGGTTCAGACCACTGATATTATCAATAAATGTGACTTTATGACAGATAGTCAGTCTGTTGAAGAGGTCAAATCATAAATTATCATATCACTTATTAGTCAGTCTTGGTTTCTAACAATCATAATTTGATTTTCATGACTGATGATTTGATTTTAAAAAGATGAAGCCCTCACCTGAAAATCTGTTTACGCAGCAAGAAACAGATCAAAACCAGAAGAAAAATGACAATGGGAAGAGCAGAAATCCACCACAGCTGATCTGTACATGTGACAGACAATAAATTCAACAATGAATGAATACATAAACTGATGAAAACAGCTGATCAATCATAATAATAATAATAATAATAATAATAAACAAACAAACAAACAAACAAAAAAAACACACACAACATAAACATTAAAATGCAAAAGCATACAAGTTTACCTGAATGTTGTAGATCTGAAGTTACTTCATTTACAAGATCTTAAAAAACACAATGACCACAAATATGAGTCAATATGAGAGAAAATACTGAGAGTGTATTGAGTGTGAATCAGATCTGCAGTGTTTTATTAGTGAATAATCAGACGTTTATCAGCTGAAACTCACCTGAGTTTGGAGTCACTGCAGTTTGATTCCTCACTGAAAAACACAAACACAATCATCATGATTCACTTGAAGATTCACAGAAGATTCAGTTCAACACAGAGTTTGATCTCAATCAGGACACACTGATGTATTTTACTGAAGTGTTTCTCTCACCTCTGAAGATGGTGTCCAGAGTGAACTGTGATGAAAGAAAGATTCATTAGGGCAGCTTGTTATATTATAATGTTCATGAAAGTTTAAATATGAAAACAGATAAACGTGATGTTGAGAGGGAAATCATTTACTCCTGAAGTATCGCAGTGGATCTCATGATGAAGTTCGTCCACACAGCGAGACGTGACGAGACGATCAGAGAAGACAGAAATAACCGGATCAATCAGTCTGTGTGGATTCACTGGAAGTGCTATCAGACGCCCGTCCTGATCAAATAAAGCATTATTAGGTTAAACATCAGGGTCACACTGTAAGGGGCTCCTGGGCCCTTCATCCACGAGAACTACAGTCTACATTCACTCAATCTTGATAATCACAAAACACAAGATGTCAGCCAATTATTTTGCAGTAGCCTGATAAATGTCATTAACAAAACATCCAAACCTATAGGTCTGTCATATACACAAATATCACTGCATGAACTACACATATTCACACAGTCAGACATATTTTACACAGATATCTAAAAATGTGTAGCATTAAATTGTACTTGTTAACATTGATTAAATTCATTATGAAGTAACATTAAGTAAGGAACAGTTTTGAAAGGTAAATTAAAAAAGGAAATACTTAAAACAGTTTTTAAGATTAAAGTTTGAATGTTTTGAAGCCAATACAGTCTATCAGGAGAACAGACAGAAAAACAGATTGCTAGCATAACTGGAGTGGTTGCTAGGCTAGGGTACTCAGGGTGGTTGCTACAGTGTTTCTAGGGTACCTGGGGTGGTTGCTAAGGTATTGGTATGCGGTTGCTAGGGTACGAGGCTGGATGCTAGGTTGTTGCTATGCAGTTACGAGGGTTCTCAGGTGGTTGCTAGAGTGTTGCTATGAAGTTGCTAGGGTTCCCGGGTGGTTGCTAGGGTGTTGCTATGAAGTTACTAGGGTACACTAGTGGTTGCTAGGGTACACGTGGTGGTTGCTAGGGTGTTGCTATGCAGTTACGAGAGTATTTGGGTGATTGCTATGGTGTTGCTATGTAGTTGCTAGGGTACTCGGATGGTTGCTAGGGTGTTGCCATGAAGTTGCTAGGGTTCCCGGGTGGTTGCTAGGGTGTTGCTATGAAGTTGCTAGGGTACTCGGGTGGTTGCTAGGGTGTTGCTATGAAGTTGCTAGGGAACTCAGGTGGTTACTAGGGCACTAAAGGGGTTGCTATGAAGTTGCTAGGGTACTTGGGTGGGTGCTAGGGTGTTGCTAAGGTACTATAGTGGTTGCTAGGGTGTTGCTATGGCACCTGGGTGGTTGCTAGGGTACCAAGGGGGTTGTTATGAAGTTGCTAGGGTACTTGGGTGGATGCTAGGGTGTTGCTAAGGTACTATGGTGGTTGATAGGGTGTTGCTATGGTACCCGGGTGGTTGCTAGGGTGTTGCAATTAAGGTTGCTATGGTACCGGGGGTGTTTGCCTAGGTGTTGCTATGAAGTTGTTAGGGTACCCAGCAGGTTGCTAGGGTGTTGCTATGAAGTTGCTAGGGTTCCCGGGTGGTTGCTAGGGTGTTGCTATGAAGTTACTAGGGTACACTAGTGGTTGCTAGGGTACACATGGTGGTTGCTAGGGTGTTGCTATGAAGTTGCTAGGGTTCCCGGGTGGTTGCTAGGGTGTTGCTATGAAGTTACTAGGGTACACTAGCTGTTGCAAGGGTACACATGGTGGTTGCTAGGGTGTTGCTATGCAGTTACGAGAGCATTTGGGTGATTGCTATGGTGTTGCTATGTAGTTGTTAGGGTACTCGGATGGTTGCTAGGGTGTTGCCATGAAGTTGCTAGGGTTCCTGGGTGGTTGCTAGGGTGTTGCCATGAAGTTGCTAGGGTACCCGGGTGGTTGCTAGGGTGTTGCTATGTAGTTGCTAGGGTATTCGGATGGTTGCTAGGGTGTTGCCATGAAGTTGCTAGGGTACCCGGGTGGTAGCTAGGGTGTTGTTATGAAGTTGCTAGGGTACTCGGGTGGTTGCTAGGGTCTTGCTATGAAGTTGTTAGGGAACTCAGGTGGTTACTAGGGTACTAAAGGGGTTGCTATGAAGTTGCTAGGGTACTTGGGTGGTTGCTAGGGTGTTGCTAAGGTACTATGGTGGTTGCTGGGGTGTTGCTATGGCACCTGGGTGGTTGCTAGGGTGTTGCCATGAAGTTTCTAGGGTACTCAGGTGGTTACTAGGGTACCAAGGGGGTTGCTATGAAGTTGCTAGGGTACTTGGGTGGATGCTAGGGTGTTGCTAAGGTACTATGGTGGTTGATAGGGTGTTGCTATGGTACCCGGGTGGTTGCTAGGGTGTTACCATGAAGTTTTTAGGGTGCCCGGGTGGTTGCCAGGGTGTTGCTATGCTGTTACGAAGGAACTTGTGTGTTGCTTTGAAGTTACTAGGGTACTAAGGGGGTTGCTATGCAGTTGCTAGGGTTGCCAGCATGGTTGCTAGGATGTTGCTATGTAGTTGCTAGGGTACTTGGGTGGTTGCTAGGGTGTTGCAATGAAGTTGTTAGGGTACCCGGGTGGTTGCTAGGGTGTTGCTATGAAGTAGTTAGGGTACTCAGGTGGTTGCTAGGCTGTTGCTATGAAGTTGCTAGGGTACTCAGGTTGTTACTAGGGTACTAAGGGGGTTGCTATAAAGTTGGTAGGGTGCCCGTGTGGTTGCTAGGCTGTTGCTATGCTGTTACGAGGGACCTAATGTGGTTGCTAAGGTGTTGCTATGAAGTTGCTGGAGTGTTTCTCTGAAGTTGCTACGGTACCTGGGGTGGTTGCTATGCAGTTGCTAGGGTACTCAGGTGGTCGCTAGGGTACACATGGTGGTTGCTAGTATGCTGCTATGCAGTTGCTAGGGTACTCAGGTGGTTGCTAGGGTGTCGCTATGAAGTTGCTAGGGTACACATGGTGGTTGCTAGGGTGTTGCTTTGAAGTTGCTGCAGTCCCCGGGGTGGTTTCTAGGGTGTTGCTATGAAGTTGCTAGGTTAGTCTAGTGGTTGCTAACGTACTTCGGTAGTTCCTAGGGTGTTGCTATGAAGTTGCTAGGGTACCCGGGTGGTTGCTAGGGTGTTGCTATGAAGTTGCTAGGGTACCCGGGTGGTCGCTAGGGTGTTGCTAGGGTACCCGGGTGGTTGCTAGGGTGTTGCTATAAAGTTGCTAGAGTAGTCTAGTGGTTGCTAAGGTACACATGGTGGTTGCTAGGGTCTTGCTATGCAGTTACGAGAGTACCCGGGTGGTTGCTAGGGTTTTGCCATGAAGTTGCTAGGGTACACATAGTGGTTGCTAAGGTGTTGCTATGCAGTTATGAGGGTACTCGGATGGTTGCAAGGATGTTGCTATGCAGTGCTAGGATACCCGGGTGGTTGCTATCGTGTTGCTATGAAGTTGCTAGAGTACATATGGTGGTTGCTAAGGTGTTGCTATGCAGTTACGAGGGTACTCGGGTGGTTGCTAGGGTGTTGCTGTGAAGTTGCTAGAGTACTCTAGTGGTTGCTAGGATACCCAGGTGGTTGCTAGGGTGTTGCTATGCAGTTATGAGGGTACTTGTTTGGTTGCTAGGGTGTTGCTATTAAGTTGCTAGTGTACGCACATGGTTGCTAGGGTGTCGCTATTAAGTTGCTAGGGTATTCGGGTGGTTGTTAGGATACACATGCTGGTTTCAAGGGTGTTGCTAGAGCACCCGGGTGGTTGCTATGACATTGCTATGGTACCGGGGTGGTTGCTAGGATGTTGCCATGCAGTTGATAGGGTACCCGGGGGGGATGCTAGGGTTTTGCTATGAAGTTGCTAGGGTACTCAGGTGGTTGCTAGGGTACACATTGTGGTTGCTATGGTGTTACTATGAAGTTGCTAGGGTAGTCTAGTGGTTGCTAGGGTACATATTGTGGTTGCTAAGGTGTTGCTATGCAGTTACGATGGTACTCAGATGGTTGCTAGGGTGTTGCTATGAAGTTGCTAGGGTACCCGGGTGGATGCTAGGGTGTTGCTGGTTTAAACCAGCCAAAACCAGTTGACTCAGCTAAAAAAAAAAAATTTAGAAAATAAGTTTAAAAAAAGTTAGAAAATAAATAGCAACCTGTGTTTAGTATTATTAAATTAAATTTAATTTAATTTAGCCTCTGGCTTCCTTAGTTGGGGACACTTTCTCTTAACACAATATTGCATTTTATTTTATTGTTTTTGATTAACTACCTTTACCTAAAACGTGAGTGTTTACTGTTGCCTTTGGCATTGTTGATGTACTATTTCCTATTTAATACTGTACAGCCGCCTTGTCACAATTCTGTATTGTTAAAGGCGGTATATAAATAAAGGTGACTTGACTTGACTTGAATTGTGTCCATGCTACCATCTGGACAATAAGAACTGCCTGATGGATTTGTCATGAAAGTTTATGTGATTACAATATTTTCAGGTCTCTGAGCTTAAGCCCTGGTAAGCCCGTGCATTAATGCGACCCTGACAATCATTAATTGTGAATAATGGTGTGGTTTGAGAACAGAAACACACTCTCACCTGTGAGTACCAGAGCTGTTCACAGTCAGACTGATGGAAGTGAGTGAATCTGTCAGCAGGAACTCTGAACTCAAACCCGTCTGTGATCTGAATCTCTGAACATGTCACATTCACACTGCTCTTCATCATCTCCATCATCCAACACTGACAAACAGAAGAAGTTTAAAAATATGCATTCAAGTGAAAATGCACAATAAATATCTTTTAAAGATGATTACATCTTCTAAAGATAGATAAATAAATAAATAAATAAATAAATAAATAAATAAATAAACACTAATACAGAAGTTTGTGTTTTGAAAGCAATATTATGATTGAATAATAACTGAAAATGGGGTCTGTTCTTCACAGAAAGACTATATGACTTCAGAAGACTCTAGAAAGCATTATGAGTGGTTGCCATAGTCAGCTGGATCTGGTCTGATCCAGACTAGATGGTAGACCTGTACCACAATAAATTCAGAAACATAAAAAACCCTATTTTTTTATATGGCTATCACATAAAAGGGCTTTAAACCTAGGGACATGCAAAATAAAAGTTCTCTCCGTTTTACTTTTCAGTTCCTTTATTTTGCCCTGATATCTCGCTGTCTCTCACATGACTTTAATCTCAGGGTTTAACAAAACTATGCCTTCTATGTCAAAATTAGTACAATAATATCTATATCATTTAAATATCTTTATAGAAAAAACTTATAATACTAAACAATGAATTCGTTTCTTTACTGTCTCCGAAAGGAAATAGAATAATAATGCACAATATTAATATTACACTTACATACACTGAATACATCTCAGCTGCCTAACTAAGTAAACAAAGGCAAAACTACAATAGCCTATTTACAGATGAAACTGACCTGCACTTGAAATCCTGAACAGCAGTTTTGCTTCGCTGCTCCACGTGGCCGCTTCCTCCCCATTCTCGAGTCTCTCGCATTGATTAGTCTGATAGAAACCATTTTACGGAGGCGCACAGCATTGCCAGTCACGACTAACCGATTCATGATTTAGTAGACAATTATTATCAAATGTCGAATTAGGAAATAATTGTTTTAGTACATCCAGCAGACAATTGTCTAATCATACTACTACTACTACTACTACTACTACTACTAATAATAATAATAGTAATAAAACGCTCATATATTTAAGCAGAAGGAACCGGATGAAATGAATGACATCAGTCCACACAGAAACTACTGGCACACGCCGCTATATCAACTAACTTACAAAGACGACTGATTAAAACCTCATCACAAGCCATACAGTCGATTAAAAGTAAAATAAAAGTAAAAGTAAAAAAAAAATACAATGAAATATTTAAACTGTGGAGTTCTTCTGAAACACAGACCAATAAAAAAACCACCGAATGATAAATACCTGAAGCAGATCAGCACTAGCGCAGAATAAAAATGTTCCAGGAAATGGTTCAGAGAAAAGAGGAGACCTCAAACCACACCTACAACATTAGTCATTTCAAACATGTGGCTGGATGATTGAAAACTAATTCAAATATAGAACTAAAATGTTCTACCTTGTGAAACATGAACGTGACATATTTAAAGTGTGTAATATTTTTAAAAATATTGCTTTAAACAGAAAACACTCGTTTTAAAACAATATTTCTGAGCTTTGCTTTTACGTATGCAAAAAATGCAGACAAATATGCATGACGTTTGGACATTATTATAAGAATATAAGATGGAAGTACTCTATATTTCAAACGAGAACTCTATAAAATAAAAATAAAAAAAAAATAAAAATAAAATAAAATAAATACATACATACCCCCAAACGAGTAATCTGTAAACAGAGACACTTTAATGAAAGGAAACACTCGTTTTAAAACAATATTTCTGAGCTTTGTTTTTACGTATGCAAAAAATGCAGACAAATATGCATGACGTTTGGACATTATTATAAGAATATAAGATGGAAGTACTCTATATTTCAAACGAGAACACTATAAAATAAAATAAAATAAAATAAAATAAAATTAAATTAAATTAAATTAAATTAAAATAAATACATACATACCCCCAAACGAGTAATCTGTAAACAGAGACACTTTAATGAAAGTCAAACAGAAACTGTCGCCAGATTCTAAATGCACAGCTTGTGTTTTAGTCATACTCAGGAAAGGGAATAACAGCATCATTTTGAGTCGAACATATTACATTTATTGACTATGTCACCAATTTTCCGTGAAAGTGGGTGGTTTTGAGCAGTAGGTTTATTAACTGTGTGTCAGATCATGACTGCTGTTTCTCACGAAATCACATGCACATGTTCTGCTGTGCTAGTTTCCTGTACTTCTGTCAGAGAAACCACACAATCTCATGTCTTTCTCTACTCTCGGCCCCCTTTAAGACACTTCCTGTCTCCTCAGAGAACTCTAGTACGGTCAACAGGAATGATCACCAGTGATGAAAATTAGCTTACTAATTACAAAGTAAACAACTCATCAGCTAAGATATCACTACTTTGTGTCACCTCAAAATAGAACTTGAAATGACCTGAAAACGAGATGAATGTGTCAGCTTGATAAAATGAAATAAATATCTACGTGTTTGTGACAGTGCGAGCTTATATATATATATGACAAACAATAAAGATTTACTACAGTATTTATTAATCTTTGTTAACGTGGTTAACGTTATTTAAAAAAATGTTAAAGTTTACAGTTCATTAACTGATATTAACAAAAACAATAACAAAAAATTAGTATTAACTAAGATTATTAAATGGGGTAGAATTATTCATTCTTAGTTCATGTTGACTAACTAATGAAACCTTATTGTAAAGTTTTAAATATATATTTTAATATTATAAAAATATATTTATCAAATTGTTACTTCCCTTAGTTATTATTTTGGACTGTAAAAAATAATGTAAAATTTATATAAAAACTATAAAATTTATAAATATTAAATATATAAAAAAATAAAAATTCTCATTGATTTTTTTTTTTTTTAACAGGTGTGTTAATTCATAAACTATTAACACTGCAGTCATCAATAACAGCAGCTTTATTTAAAACACGGACTTTCAAAAACAACCAGTTTAACGTTTCTTCTCATTTGAAATATTAAGGCAATAGACAGTTATGTACCGTTATCAGTTTATGTTGAAGTAGTTTCGTCTCTCGTCGTCTGTGAGAGAAATAAGCGCCGTTAATGCAGCGTGTTACAGAAAGCGCCGTCAGTTTGTACTTTTTTTTTTTTTTTTTTTTTTTTTTTTTTTTATTTTCAATTCTTCTATAGTGAGGTTAAGACGTTAACCGGCATAACTCTTGAGCAAAGTTCGCATGTTGCTTGTGTGATATCTACTGATATACGTCATGGTTTAAAACAGAAATATTTACTCGGACTTGTGGTTCGCGGTGGGATCGGCTCTATGTCATTGTTTACATTTGCACTAAAACCTACAGGCACCTAAATGCGTTTGATGTAATAGAAGAAAACACTCCCGCTTTTATCCCACTCTGTCAGAAGAACTTTCCTCTCGCTGAACTCACACTGTACGCGAAGATCACATGTGATGTAAAGCCAAAATTCACGATTTATGTGTTCACACTATACGTGAGAATATGGCTCCTTGGTTGCGCAGACGATGACCCCGTTTAAATGAATAACCAAAGAGATCTTTAAAATAATAGAGAGCATCAACTATTGGTGATACCAAAAGGATTTGGCATTTCTAATTAATGTATTAAATTATTATTATTATTATTATTATTATTATTATTATTATTAAATTCATAGATTCACTACAAGTAATTTACCCGCAATAATTTTGTAACCGATGCGCAGTAAGGATAATAAAACATTACATTATCTTACTCCTCATTGAAAATGATTTAAAACATTTAGATCCATTAGGCTGTACAATTAATAGGCCTATAATTAAAAATATTAACAGTCTATAATGTCCGAACACTGTTGTAATCAGTCATCAGTGAAAATACGTTTTTTTTAGACATAGAAATTCAAAACACAAATTGATCAACACTAAATTGATCCACCCCTGTTCTTCATCTCCCTCCCCATCCCTCCATCTCTCTCCCCCACCTTCCATCTCCATCCCTTCAATTCAATTCAATTCAGTTAAAATAAGCTGCAAATAAGCAATATTTGCTGCAATGCTGCACTCATAAAAGTTCTATGAGTCATCTGTGCATTGAGAACACAGTTTGAGCTAACTTATTTTTTCCAATTTCTTTAACTTTTGCATGTCTTAACTGAATTGTTGAATTTAGTTGTTTTTTTTCCCACTAAATAGTGCATGGGGTCACTCTCTGGGTGTTCTGCCCTGTAAGAAATAGCACAATGATGGTAATCATCTGTCAGTGTGTCTGACAGATGGAACCAGAACTTCGCTGGAGGTGGAAAATTTCAGTGGGGTTTTTATTTTAACTTAATTTTGGGGCCCCAGATTTTACAGGCATAGAATAATTGGTTTGATGATGCTGTCAAAAACTTTCAGCCACAATTTAATGGTTGGGTTAAATTTGAAAAGTGATTTTCTAATAGTGTAATAAGCTGTATGTGCCTTATCGGTTAGATGTTTTATTACCAGATCAAATTGACCAGAAGTTGAAATTGTGAGGCTCAAATAATTATACATGTAATATGATTAATAAATGTTCCTCTAATTGTAAAACTTTTTGTGAGGCTTTTTCTGGAAGATCATATTTTTGGTTTTCTCCATGTTTATTGGTAAGACCCAGTCTCTGCTGTAATTTTCTAAAATTGGGAGGCTTTCATGTCTCCCTTTCTCCCTCTGTCCTCTCTCTCCCTCTCTCTCTCTATTTCCTCTCTATCCATATTTCCTTCTCCCTTTTCCTCTTTCTCCTTCCATGTCCCTCCATCTCCATCTCATTTATTTTATTTTATTTTATTTTATTTTATTTTATTTTATTTCAAATTGGCTTTATTGACTGTGGAATAGCACAATATTGGAAAAAAAAGCACAGTGAACATGTTATACAGGCATATAGATAGATAAAAAAAATCCATCTTCTCCTATCTCCTTCTCACTCCTTTTTTGCCATTCTCCCCCCCTTTCCCTCCATCTCTCTCCATCTCCCTCCTTTTACCTCCATCTCTCTTCTGTTCCCTCCATCTCTCTCATCTCCCTCCCTTTCCCTTCATCTCCCTCCATCTCTCTTCCTTTCCCTCCATCTCTTTCCATCTCCCTCCTTTTCTCTCCATTTTCCTCCCTTTCCCTCCTTCTCCCTCCATTTTTCTCTCTTTCCCTCCATTCTCCCTCCCTCTACCCAATTCTCCCTCCTTCTCCCTCTCTCCTCTCCCTCGCTCTCTCTCCTATTTCCTCTCCATCCATCCTTCCTCCATATCATTCAGTTTACATTTTTTCTCGATTGCTAAGACACATTTCTTGAAAGCTGCTCTCCTTTTCTCTAAACTGTGAACACAAAACCGTTTAGCACTTGTACAAAAAGACAAAACAGAAATCTTGTGCATTTACATGTAGCACTTGTAAAAACAAACAGAAATCTTATGCGTTTGCCACATGGGTACAGTAAGCCCATGTAAAAATAAAGAATACAAAAATGTACAAAAATATACAAATAAGTGCATTACTCAGCCACAGCATCATGTCTCCATACTGGGTCAGGCCACAGGACTTCATCCACATCACAGGCCACATTTTGTCTGGCCAGGCAACGGGGGAAAAAAAACCCTGGCATGCCGTATCCAGGCTTGGCATGCCTCCACACCTATGTCACCACAGGCAAGTCCCATGGGTTGAAGGAGATTTACCCTGGTGTAAAACTCACATTGTCCCAAACAACAACATAGATGGGATGCTGCCCTAACAGAGCATCTCGCACGTGATTGAGGAAAATTAGGAGCTGGTGAGTGTTGTAGGGCCCCAGGTTGGACAACCCCATGATTGCTGATGGCAGCACATAATGTGCCACCATGCTGCCTAGGAACACCAACAATGGCCCGATGGCCAATCACATTACGGCCTCTCCTTCTCCTTTTGGTGAGATTAAACCCAGCTTCATCCATGTAGATGTATTCATGGGGTCTTTCCATTGCATCCAGTTGAAAAACCCTCTGTAGAAATAGATATAGTTTTGTAAGTGATACGGAAAAAGTGATTTAGGCCACTACAGTAAATCACTACTTAGAGTAATCAACATTGAATGTGTCTGGATATATGCCAACCTGTACATACTGGAATCTTTGCTCTTTGACTCTGTCTGAGTTGCGATTAAAGGGCACTCTGTATAGCTGTTTCATGCGCAGTCTGTTGTGCTTGAGAACATGATCAACAGTAGAGAGGCTGACACTGCTGATACCCTCAAAATTTACATGGTCCTCAATGATCTTCTGCTGAATTTCACTCAGTTTAATGGCATTGTTCTCACGGACCATATCAACAATTAGGGTCTCTTGGTGTGGGGAGAACATACCTGTCCTCCCACCCCCATGTGGCAGTCTTTCAATTCTACAAAAAGAGAACATGGAGTTACAAAAAATACATGGAATACTAGGCCTACAAACAGTTAGACCAACCCTCCATTACAATACTACAGTACATTGGTACAATGATGTACTGAAACATATATTTACTTACAGTATACTGTTGTACAGTATATACAGCTGGTAAGTCCTGCCCATCCGTAAAACCCCCATGGACCTCTAGATTGAAAAACTGTCAATGCAAGTGAATGTGAGAAAATCTCAGCCTCCCTCATGCTCATACCATGGACAAGAACATGGTTGATCACAGTAGCTCTGATTTCATCAGATATTACTGTTCTTTGTCTTCGCTGACCACCTCGACCACCTTGACCTCCTCTCACACGAACTCTTCCTCTCAGATTTCTATCCATTGTAGGGTCTCACAAACCAGTGCACTCTGAACTGGCTTACTGTATATGTTCCCTCATCATTTGCCACAAGTGTGATCAGTTTTGAGATGTTGTGTTCAAGTGGTGATACCTGTGCTTTAATTGTGTTTGACTTTTGTCATCTGTGCTTACCATTATGCAGCACGGGTGCATCACAATGAAAATGTGTTGGCAAGTTGTGTCTAAACAGGTAAAAAGTGCTTATGGTTTTGCCAAAAGAGTGGTTGATTTAATCAGTGGGTTCAGGCAACTGAGCATTTGGTTCAGACATTAGGGTTTAGTGTTTTAGAAATTGAGAAAAACTGTAATTCAATAATTCAATTCAACGGAATTCAATTCAAATATTTAATTTAATTTGGGCTCTATTAGCATTACTGTGGAATAGCAATTTATCAAAGCAATAAACAGTGAACATGTTATACAGGCATATAGATAGATGAAAAAAAATCCATCTCCCCTCTCCCCTCCCTTCCTTACCCTGTCCCCCCTTTTCTCCATCTCCCTCCCTTTCTCTCCATCTCTCTCCATCACTTTCCCCACATTTCTCTCCATCTCTCTCCTCCATCCCTCTTCCTCATTCTCCCTCTCTCCTCTCCCTCCCTCTCCTATTTCCTCTTCATCCATCCTTCCTTCTCCCTTTTCCCCCCTCTCCCTCCATGTCCCTCGATCACCATATCATTCAATTCAATTCCATTCCATTCAATTCAATTCACTCATATTATTTCACTTCATTTCAATTAATTTCAAATGGGCTTTATTGGCATGACTGTGGAATAGCACAATGTTGCCAAAGCACAATGTTGCCTCCTTCTCCCTCCTTTTCCCTCTGTCACCCTCACTTTCCCTCCATCTCTCTCCATCTCCCTCCCTCTTCCTCCTTC
This sequence comes from Labeo rohita, assembly GCF_022985175.1. Lineage (NCBI taxonomy): Eukaryota > Metazoa > Chordata > Actinopteri > Cypriniformes > Cyprinidae > Labeo > Labeo rohita. Next base: position 4,905 of record NW_026129761.1, on the reverse strand, counting down.
TTCATCTCTCTATGTACCTCCTTCTCCCTCCATCTCTCTCCATTTCCCTCCTTCTCCCTCCATTTTCCTCCCTTTCCCTCCATCTTTCTTCATCTCCCTCCTTCTTCCTCCGTCTCCCTTCCTTTCCCTCCATCTCTCTCCATCTCCCCCCCTTTTTCTCCATCTCCCTCCATTCTCCTCTTCCCCCTTCTCCATCTCTCTATCTACCTCATTCTCCCTCCATCTCTCTCCATCTCTCTCCATCTCCCTCCTTCTCCATCCATTTCCCTCCCTTTCCCTCCATCTCTCTTCATCTCCCTGCAGCTCTCCATCTCTCTCCATCTCCCTCCCTCTTCTCCCTCTCTCTATCTACCTCCTTCTCCCTCCTTTTCCCTCTGTCACCCTCACTTTCCCTCCATCTCTCTCCATCTCTCTCCATCTCCCTCCTTCTCCTTCCATCTCCCTCTCTTTCCCTCCATCTCTCTTCATCTCCCTCCTTCTCTCTCCATCCATCCTTCCATCTCCCTTTTTTTCTCCCTCTCCCTCCATGTCCCTCCATCTCCGTATCATTCAATTCAATTCAATTCAATTCAATTTAAATTGGTGGCTGTGATTTTGCCAAGTAAGACATGTTCCTTGATCAGCATCTTTTGTTGATCCTGGATCTACATGACTGTCCAAAATACAGACTTAACCCAATCCCTACCCCTAATCCTAATATGAGAGAGAAATGATAGCAGATTAAGAAGGGTGTAGAAGCATCTAACTATGACCTTATACTTAAAACACATTTCCTAAAAGGTTATCCCTTAATTCTGATCGGTTGATTAAAATGTTGTTCCAAGATTAACAAGGATGTTGATCCAGGAACATGTTGTACTTGGTGAAATCACGTTCACCAATTCAATTAAATTCAATAATTAAATTAAGTTGAATTAAATTCAAATAATTGAATTGAATTGAATATTTAATTTAATTTAATTTCATTTCAAATGGGCTTTATGCCTGTATAACTGTGAACATGTTATACAGTCATATAGATAGGTGAAAAAAATTCCATCTCCTTCCATCTCCTTCTCCCTCAATCTCCCTCCATTTCCCTTCATCTCCCTCCTTTTCTCTCTATATCTCTTCCTTTTCCCTCTGTCACCCTCCCTTTCTCATCTCTCCCCATCTCATTTCATCACCATTCCTTTCCCTACATCTCTCTCCATCTACATCCTTCTCCCTCCATCTCCCTCCCTTCCCCTCCATCACCCTTTCTTTTCCTCCATCTCCATTTCTTTCCATCCATCGTACACCATCTCCCTCCCTTTTCCACCATCTCTCTCCATCTCCCTCCATCTCTCTCCATTACCATCCCTTTCCCTCCATCACCCTTTCTTTTCCTCCATCTCATACCAGCTCTATCCATATCCCTTCCTTTATCTCCATCTCTCTCCATCTCCCTCGTTCTCCCTCCATCTCTCTCATCTATCTCCTTCTTCCTCCCTTTCTCCCCTTCTCCCCATCTCCATCCCTTTGGCTCATTTCCATCTTACTCCATCACACTGCCTTTTTCTCCATCACCCTTTCTTTCCCTCCATCTCATACCATCTCACTCCCTTTTTCTCCATCTCTCTCCATCTCCCTCAATCTCTCTCCTTTGCCCTCCCTTTTCCTCCATAACCCTTTTCATCTCTTACCATCTCCTTTTCCCTCTGTCAACCTCCCTTTCTCATCTCTCCCCATCTCATTCATCACCTTTCCTTTCCCTCCATCTCCCTCCATCTCTCTCATCACCCTCCCTTTCCCTCCATCATGCTCCCTTTTCCTCCATCTCTCTCCATCTCCCTCCATCACCCTCCCTTTCTCTCAATCTTTCTCCTTCTCCCTCCCTTTCCCTCATCTCCATCTTACTCCATCACCCTCCCTTTCTCTCCATCTTTCTCCTTCTCCCTCCCTTTCCCTCATCTCCATCTTACTCCATCACCCTCCCTTTCCCTCCATCACCATTTCTTTCCCTCCATCTCATACCATCTCCCTCCCTTTCCCTCCATCAACCTTTATTTCCCTCCATCTCTCTCCGTCACACTCCCTTTCCCTCCATCACCCTTTCTTTTCATCCATCTCACACCATCTCCCTCCCTTTTCCTCCATCTCTCTTCATCAACCTTCCTTTCCCTCCATCATTCTTTCTTTTCCTCCATCTCACACCAGCTCTATTCATCTCCCTCCATTTCTCTCCATCTCTCTCGTTCTCCCTGCATCTATCTCCATCTTTCTCCTTCTACCTCCCTTTCTCTCCATCTCCCTCATTCTCCCTCCATCTTTCTCCTTCTCCCTCCCTTTCTCTACATCTCTCTCCATCTCCCTCCCTTTTCCTTCATCTCTCTCCATCTCCCTCCATGTCTCTCCATCTCTCTCCACTGCACTCCCTTTCCCTCCATCACTCTCCCTTTCCCTCCATCACCCTTTCTTTCCCTCCATCTCATACCATCTCCCTCCTTTTTCCTCCATCTCATTCCATCTCCCTTTATCTCTCTCCATCACCTTCCTTTTACCTTATCACCCTTTCTTTTCCTCCATCACCCTTTCTTTCTCTCCGTTTCACACCATCTCCCTCCCTTTCTCTCCATCTCTCTCCATCTCCCTCCATCTCTCTCCATCACCCTTTCTTTTCCTCCATCTCACACCAGCTCCCTCCATCTCCCTCCCTTTTCCTGCATCACCCTTCATTTGTCTCCATCTCTCTCCATCTCCCTCGTTCCTTCTCCATCTCTCTGTGACGAGTCGGCTGCCTCCCCCCTAACTATCAGCTGGTGTCCTCGTGGGTCCAGGAAGGGGTGAAGAGGGAACCAGTGCCGCCGTAGGACAAGCTGCCGGACCCCGCGGGTCCGGATGAGGACCGCACCCGGGACGGCTGACGGGCCAGGTTGCCAGGCCGTTTTATCCCCCAGAAGTGCCGCATAAGTGGAGGAGGATGATGCCGCTAAAGAAGCCGCCGCCCCTCGCACCCCGGACCTGAGCGGGGAGCGCGTGCGGCCGCCGGACTCCGCCCCTTACCTGGACCCTTCCCTTCGGAACACTACCCCTCCTTCACGGAACCCCGTCACGTCGAGGACACCAGATCCCCCTTTTATTTTGGACACTTTTCCCCCTTTTTGGACACTTTTTGTTATTGTTTAATAAAAGCCTCTCCGAGGCCTGACGTCACTCCCACTGTGTCTGTCGCTTTGCTAACTATCAGCTTCACCCCGTCGGTAATCGCCGCCCTTCACCAGGCTCTCGACGGGAGTGGGCGTGTGGGAGGAGGAGGGGCGCTGAAACATCCAGGTCTGGCGGCGTTTGATGAGGCACACCTAAATGTGAATGAAGCCTCATCACCGCTGCTGTTAAAATGCCGAGTGCGCCTCTCCTCAGGAGACCGGTCTCTTCCCCGTGCATGCACGCTGGTGTCCTCTTGGGTCCAGGAAGGGGTGAAGAGGGAACCAGCGCCACCGTAGGATGAGCTGCCGGACCCCGCGAGTCCGGATGAGGACCGCACCCGTGACGGCTGACGGGCCAGGTTGCCGGGCCGTTTTATCCCCCAGAAGTGCCGCATAAGTGGAGGAGTACGATGCCGCTAGAGAAGCTGCCACCCCTCGCACCCCGGACCTGAGCGGGGAGCGTGTCCGGCCGCTGGACTCCACCCCTTACCTGGACCCTTCCCTTTGGAACACTACCCCTCCTTCACGGAACCCCGTCACGTCGAGGACACCAGATCCCCCTTTTATTTTGGACACTTTTCCCCCTTTTTGGACACTTTTTGTTATTCTTTAATAAAAGCCTCTCTGAGGCCTGACGTCACTCCCACTGTGTCTGTCGCTTTGCTAACTATGAGCTTCACCCCGTCGGTGATCGCCGCCCTTCACCAGGCTCCCGACGGGAGTGGGGCGTGTGGGAGGAGGAGGGGCGCTGAAACATCCAGGTCTGGCGGCGTTTGATGAGGCACACCTGATGTGAATGAAGCCTCATCACCGCCGATGTTAAAATGCCGAGTGCGCCTCTCCTCAGGAGACCGGTCTCTTCCCCGTGCATGCACGCTGGTGTCCTCGTGGGTCCAGGAAGGGGTGAAGAGGGAACCAGCGCCACCGTAGGATGAGCTGCCAGACCCCGCGGGTCCGGATGAGGACCGCACCCGTGACGGCTGACAGGCCAGGTTGCCGGGCCGTTTTATCCCCCAGAAGTGCCGCATAAGTGGAGGAGTATGATGCCGCTAGAGAAGCTGCCACCCCTCGCACCCCGGACCTGAGCGGGGAGCGCGTGCAGCCGCCGGACTCCGCCCCTTACCTGGACCCTTCCCTTCGGAACACTACCCCTCCTTCACGGAACCCCGTCACGTCGAGGACACCAGATCCCCCTTTTGTTTTGGACACTTTTCCCCCTTTTTGGGCACTTTTTGTTATTGTTTAATAAAGCCTCTCCGAGGCCTGACGTCACGCCCACTGTGTCTGTCACTTTGCTCCGCATCCGTGACATCTCTTCATCTTTTTTCCTTCTCCTTCTCTTTCTCTCTATCTCCCTCATTCATCTCTCTCCATCTTACTCCATCTCCCTCCTTTTTCCTCCATCTCTCTCCATCTCCCTTTATCTCTCTCCATCACCCTCCTTTTCTCTCCATCAGCATTTCTTTTCCTCCATCACCCTTTCTTTCCCTCCATTTCACATCATCTCCCTCCCTTATCCTCTCCGTCTCCATCTCCCTCCATCTCTCTCCATCACCCTTTCTTTTCCTCCATCTCACACCAGCTCCCTCCATCTCCTTCCCTTTTTCTCCATCTCCCTCCATCACCCTCGTTCTCCCTCCATCTCTCTCCATCTTTTTTCCTTCTCCCCCCTTTCTCTTCATCTCTCTCATTTCTCTCCATCTCCCTCCTTTTCCTCCATCACCATTTATTTCCCTCC
>NW_026129760.1:14304-37083 GCF_022985175.1 Labeo rohita | reverse complement strand
CTCTGATCACTGTCAGTGTTGTTACAGTAAATATTTTAGATTTGCCAGTCAATTAAACTAAACTGAGATCTGCTGTATCACTGTAACTGTAAATATCATGTGGACCAAACTTTTTCTTCTCTTGTTTATGACTCATTTTGGTGTAGTAGCTTATCTGGTTATTCACACATAATGCTGAAATCTGCAGCACAGATCTTCTCCAGACTCACTGTTTTGGACAATTTTCTGCATCTTCTTCCAGACTCTGAACGGCAGGTTGCCCAAGTAACGTGGCACATGAATCAAAGCTCCAGAAGGCGTCTGTGGATCCGGCTGTGAGATCTGGACTCTGGAAGAACATTCAGGAGTCAGAACTGCAGTGGCTTTGGCTTCAGAAGCAGAGAGACCAGAGACACCAGCAGATCACTCACCTTTCCATCGTGACTGGAAACTCCTGCAGAACAAACACACCATTTATCATCAACAACTCAATCAATCAATCAATGGATGATCTGAAATCAGACCTTTAGAAAGCAGACGTCATTGGCTTTCATCATCTCCTCCGTGTCTTTGATTGTGTGTGAAAGAGCTGAGATGTGTCTGTTCATCTCCTCCAGCTTCTCCTTCATCATCTGCTTCTTCTGCTCCTCTTCCTTTCTCAGTGCAGTGATTGTAGCTTCTTCTTCATCTCTGAGAAACTGATGAAGCTTCTCAAACTGCTGTTTAATCTGACGCTCTGTGTGCTCAGCTTGAGACTGAAATCAAATCACATTCACTTCAGTCATCTCAATCAACACACATCAACACATTATGTGCTCGTCATTTACAAAAATATTCAACTGGAATACATTATATGAATTATTACAAATCATAATTGATATATATAACAAAATGATTCTACACCTGTACTAAAAATGACTCTTAATTCTGTTTCCTCACCTTGATGTGTTGAACTGTTTTCTCAAACTCTTCTTTAATTTTTCTCTCGTTTTAAGTTTCTCCTGTAAGGACATCAGTGCTGTATTCAGCTCCTCCTAGAATTAGACAAAATAAAAATATATAAATCAGTGTATTATAGTGAAGAAAAGAGAATACAGTGATCATACAGTGCTGTGAAAAAATGTTTTTGCCCCCATCCTGATTTCATTTGTGTGTGTACATCTCACACTAAATTGATTTATAAATTAAAACCAACAATAAAACAAACACAACATGAGTTAAGTACACTTTTTTCAACAGCATGAAGCTGGAAAAAGGTCTTAACCAGTAATTACTTTAGTATGACACTATCTAGTGTATGCAACAAAATAAATAAATAAATAAATAAATAAATAAATAAAAAACAGAAGAAATCATTATGGGACAAATTCTTTTTCACAGCAGATTATATGTCATATACATTTGAGTAAAGTGGCAGAGTGGAATATTGAGTGCATGAATGTGATGATATCTATGTTTATTATTTATTGTTCTTTACATATGAAACAAGATACATTTTTCCTACCTTATATGATGAAATCACTTCACTTATTGGTTTACTTCATTTATTGTTCTTTACATATGAAACAAGATACATTTTTCCTACCTTATATGATGAAATCACTTCACTTATTGGTCTGAATTTGTGATTGTCGTGTTGTTTTGAAGTAAAGCACACTACACATGCAGGCTGTTTGTCCTCCAGACAGAAGAGTTTGAGTTTCTCACTGTGTAAACTGCAGATCTCCTCAGATCCTGATGAACGCCTCTCATTTCTCTCCTTCAGGAACGACTCACACAAGTTTTGTAATGCCAGATTGTATGGAGGACTTTCCTTTGAGGATCTTCTCCTGCAGACAGGACACTCCTGAGTTTTCTTGGTTTTCCAGAACTGTTGAAGACACTCTTTACAGACACTGTGACTACATGATAAAATAACAGGAGTCTTGAAGATTTCACAGCACACGGGACAATTGTAGTCATATTCAGCTGATGAAGCCATTTTCACTGTTTGAGCTCCAGCAATCTAAACTTTACTTTCACTTTCTGAATGACGGTTTAAAAAATGTAAATAACGAGAATCATAAAGATCTGCTGTTTGTTCAGAAACAAACCCAAAATGCTTCTTCAAAGGTTTTCTCTTCATTATTCACTGATGACTGATTCTTTTTTTGCTTTTGTCAAAGAGAAGAAAATCAGTATGAAAGAAAGGAGAAACAACAAGTCAGTCTCTTCCTGGTAAGTGTTGTAAGAGGGTGGAGTTTCTGAACACCTTTGGGTGTGTTTAACCCTTTAACATGCAACACTAAAAGGAGCCAATTAATTTTTATTTATAAATTTTTTCATTTTAAATTCTTATTATTGGACACATAAAAAATGACCTCAAGCTGTTTTTTTTTTCAGTCAGAATTTCTGTTTTAATCTTAACAATATAAAACTCTATACCGAGATGTGAAAACTTGCTTTACATGTCACCTAAACTGTAACAAACACAGAAGATCCCTAACAAAGGCCAATCAAGTATTGAATTATTAGTTACTTCAGATCTGATTGAGAACAAGTGAGATAATGATGATGATGATGAACCAATAAAGGCTGTATTTCAATAGGGATGTTTTTTTCTTTTATGTCCAAGCATCACAGATGACATTTTAAAAATTTTCTGTACTGTTAGTAGATAAACTAGCAGTAGTTTATCAGCAACAAAGGTTTTAGTCTATTCTCAAAGTACCACAGTATAGTGATGGTATCATATACAATGTTATCATGACATGATATAATATATATAATGATTGCTGTATCCATGTACACTGCAAAATTTGTATTTCAAAAAGTATATAAAACTAGAGGCTAAAGTTCATGAACAAACTTTGATATTGGCTTGAGAAAGCCGGCATGGGCAGCCTTGAGGCAAAAGAGCCAGATGACTTGTGTGTTCGTGGTTCTTGAACTGCCTTTCTGCAGTAGTCATACTTTTCATAATATTTTTCTGTGGATCCTTGCTATTTTGTATTCTAATAAAAAGTCTATTAGGCTATGACATCAAAACTGTAGATACCAGAGAGGTTTCACAATAAGTAAATTACAAGCAAGCACAAAAAGGTAAAGTTTGAATGGTGAGTACACGGTTATACACCAGGCTTATACCTATTCCAAAAACTTTATTAAATGCTACATCAGAGGTCATAAAAATATATGCAAAAAGTGCAATAATCTATGGATGCAATAATAATGGATCTTAATTGTTTGTTAGCTCCAAGTATTTTTGAATCTACACACCGGACTAACTTGGGTTTTAGATTTTGGATATTTGGCGCTGCTCCTCTTTTCTGTGACTTTAAAGTTTGTATGGTGTTTATGTTGAGAAACTGAATAATCAAATCCAAAATAAATTGCATAGCCATCATCAAAAATACAATGATCCTTGTGAAAGACACAACTGTTATTTGGTCATGAGAGTCATTTTCTCTTTTTCAATAGATAAACCAGCGGCGGCCGGTCAATAGGGGACGCTAGAGCGCCGCCCCCATCAAGTTAGCCAGTGAAGAAGCCTATTTCAACCTGTTAAAAATAAATTATATATTGCAAAATTATCACAAAATTGCATTATTTAGTCATACTATTTGAATGGTATTTATGTTAGCACAAATGGGTGTCTGTTAGCTCTGTAAATGTTTTAAATGCATGTAACTGCATGACACCTGTAACGCCAAGCCAGCAGAGGGAGCCCTCACCCTAGAACTGCCTGCACACTCCCTCTGCTGCCTCTATTGTTACTTCCTGTTTGTCACTATTTAAAGACTCACCATGTGCTCACTGACTTGCGAAGTATTGCCAGTTTAACCTGCCTTACTGAGCGTTTCTTTATTTACTCTGTTGGATTACCTGTTGCTGTCTTGCTTTGCTTTTGGTTATTGAGTTTACGGATTACCCTTGTCGGATTGTTTGCCTGATTGGACTGACTTCATGATATTTGACCCACTGCCTGTGTTATCACTCTGCCGTTTGGATTACGTTTACATTTTGGACTGCTTTTCCGGTTATTGACCCTCTGCCTGTTTCATCGTGTATGTTTGCTGTTGTTTGTAATAAACTTCTGCAATTGGATTCTACACCGCCTCAGCGTCCACGTTACAGAATACTTCGCCACCCAAGAATCCAGCGGAAGTTACAAATACACAACCAACCATGGACCCAGCAGATCGTCTCATCAGTCTCCGACAAGGAAACCATCCAATAGAGGATTATGTAACCGACTTCTGTGATCTGTGTTATCAGGTGAACTTTAACGATACATCTCTCAAAGATCTTTTCCGGTTTGGTTTAAGTAAGGACATTTCACGTCTCATGCCACGCAATACCCCACACTGGACTCTTGAAAAATACATAGACTTAGCTTTGCGTTTAAGTGGCTCACCTTTTACTGTCGGGATTGCGGACGAGGGACCCCGCAATCCTGCAGTAGCTATCCCACCACAACCAGCTCCCTTCACCTCAAGCAAACCAGAGACCCGTCACATCCCAACCTTCATGTCCGGTATCGTCACCGTCACGCCAGAGGCTCCTCAAACCAAGCCTGCCAAGCCAAAGCCAGCTCAAGTCACATCCACTAAGCCAAGGTCTGTTCACGTCATGCCTGCCAAACCAAAGCCTGCTCAGGCCACATCCACCAAGCCAAAGCCTGTTCACGTCATGACTGCAAAGCCAAAGCCTGCTCACGCCATGCCTGCCGCTCCAGGGCCTGCTCACGCCATGCCTGCCGCTCCAGGGCCTGCTCACGCCATGCCTGCCGCTCCAGGGCCTGCTCACGCCATGCCTGCTCCAGGGCCTGCTCACGCCCGCTCCAGGGCCTGCTCACGCCATGCCTGCCGCTCCAGGGCCTGCTCACGCCATGCCTGCCGCTCCAGGGCCTGCTCACGTGATGGCCGCCATCCCCGAGCCAGTCCACAAGATGGCCGCCATCCCCAAACCTGTTCACAAGATGGCCGCCATTCCAGAGCCAGTCCACAAGATGGCCGCCTTCCCCGAGCCAGTCCACAAGATGGCCGCCATCCCAGAGCCAGTCCACAAGATGGCCACCATCCCCAAACCTGTTCACAAGATGGCCGCCATTCCAGAGCCAGTTCACAAGATGGCCGCCATCCCAGAGCCACTCCATAAGATGGTCGCTGTCTCCAAGTCACACCACATGATGGCACACATACTGGACTTACCCCTCATGGCTGTATGGGCAGCTAAAATGGCAGCTACCCCTGGTTCCAGTCAAGTTGCAGCTGTGTCAAGTCAATTCGCAGCTGCGTTTCCTGAGTCAAGTAAAGTCACAGCTGCCACCCCGAGCCAAGCAAGATTACAGCTGCTGTTCCTGTGTCAAGTCAAGCTGCAGAACCAAGTCAAGCTGCAGAACCAAGTCAAGCTACAGCTGTGGCTCCAAAGTCCAAGGCTTCCAAGTCAAGTCTAGTTCCAGGGTCAAGTCCAGTTCCAGGGTCAAGTCTAGCTACAGAGCCCGGCCAAGCTACAGAGCCCGGTCAAGCTACAGAGCCCGGTCAAGCAACAGAGTCAAGTCAAGCAACAGAGTCAAGTCAAGCAACAGAGTCAAGCAAGGCCACAGCTGTTCCCCATGAACCAAGCCAAGTCACAGCTGTGTTCCACGAGCCAAGCCAAGATACAGCTGTTGTTCTCCATGAGTCAAGCAAGGACACAGTTGTTCCCCACGAGTCAAGCCAAGTCACAGCTGTTCCCCACGAGTCAAGCCAAGTCACAGCTGTTCCCCACGAGTCAAGCCAAGTCACAGCTGTTCCCCACGAGTCAAGCCAAGTCACAGCTGTGCCCCAGAGTCAAGCCAAGTCACAGCTGTGCCCCACGAGTCAAGCCAAGTTACAGCTGTCGTTCCTGAGCCAAGCCATGTTGTTCCTGAGTCAAGTTACGTTGCAGCTGTGTTTCCCGAGTCAAGTCAAGTTTCCAAGTCAAGTCAAGTTGCAGCTGCGTTTCCTGAGTCAAGTCAAGTTTCCGAGTCCAGTCAGGTCACGGCTGTTGTTCCACAGTCAAGTCAAGCTGCAGCTGTTGTTCCAGCGTCAAGTCACGTTAAAGCTGTGTTTCCTGTGTCAAGTCAGGTCAGAGCTGCTCTTCCGAAGTCCAGTCAAGTTACAGCTATTGCTCCTGAGTCAAGTAAAGCTATAGCTGTAGCCCTCAAGTCAAGCAAAGTCACAGCCGTGGTTCCTGAGTCAAGCAAAGTCACAGTTGATCTTCATGAGCCAAGTCAAATTGCTGCTGTTATTCCCGAACCAAGTCAAGCCACAGCTGATCTCCCTGAACCAAGCCACACCACAGTTGATCTCCATGAACCAAGTCAGGTTACTGCTGTTGCTCCTGAGTCAAGTCCGGCCACGGCAGGCCTCCCTGAGTCAAGTCATAAAACTGTTATTCTACCAGAATCTCACCAGGCCCCCTCTGACCTTCTCAAGCCACCTCACGTATCAGCTGACCCCGCAGAGCCCACGCTCCCAAGCCACGCAGAGCCCACGCTCCCAAGCCACGCAGAGCCCACGCTCCCAAGCCACGCAGAGCCCACATTCACAAGCCATAAGTCCATAGCATCAGCACCCTCGAGGTCAACAGACACCCCACTATCTACTGTGCTGCCTGTAATGGCCATCGCCATTTTCAGTGTGTGGGCAGCACGCTGTGCTCTAGAGGCCTCATCTGTCCACAAGTCTGCTCCAGAGACCTCGTCTATCAACGAATCTGGTTCAGAGGCCTCGTCTGTCCATGAGTCTGCTCCAGAGGCCTTATCGGTCCACAAGTCTGCTCCAGAGGCCTCGTGTGTCCACCCTCCCGAGGCCTCGTCTATCCACGAGTCTGCTCCCGAGGCCTCGCCTATCCACGAGTCTGCTCCCCCGCGGCCTCGCCTGTCCACGAGTCTAAGCCAGAGGCCTCTTCTGTCAAAGAGTCTGCGCCAATGCCCCCAGAAGCAGCAGCTCCGGCTGCAGAATCTCCTAAAAGGGCGGCGTTTCCCCAAGGACTCTCTGCCCATCCTGTCACGGCCATGAAGGCCATTTATGACTTCCCTGCCTCACCTGCCCAAGCATCTGCGCCCATGCCCCCAGAGGTGTCAGCGCATGCTGTAGATCCTCCCATGGGGGCGGCGTCCCAGGATGAACTCTCTGCCCGCCAGGTCGCAATCAAGAAGACCCATATGAAACTCTCTGCCTGTCATGCCACGGCCAAGAAAATCATGCATGAACACACCGCTCTGCTATGCATGTCATTAGTCCTACTGTGGATATCTCTGCTCCTGTTTGCTCTGCCTGTTCTGCCTGCCCTGCAATGGCTCCCTGTTATGCCTGTTCTGCCTGCCTCGCCATGGTTCCCTGTTATGCCTGCCTCGCCATGGCTTCCTGTTCTGCCTGCTCTGCCTGCTGCGCCACGGCTTCCTGTTCTGCCTGCTCTGCCTGCCCCACCATGGTCCCCTACTCTGCCATGCTCCACGGCCCAGGCCCTCCAGTACTACACGGCCTGCTACTGCTCCACGGCCCAGGTCCTCCAAGGTTCCACTGTCTGTCACAGCTCCATGGCCCTGGTCCTCCAAGGTTCCACTGTCTGCCACTACTCCATGGTCCAGGTCCTCCAGTGCTTCACTGTCTGTCCCTACCCAACGATCCAGGTCCTCCAGTGCTTCACTGTCTGTCCCTGCTCCACGATCCAGGTCCACCTGCTCTACATGGACCTGGCCCTCCGTCCCACCCCCTGTTTTGCCTCTGTTCCCCCACCCACCTGGACTGTTGTTGTTTTGAGCGCCAGGAGTCGCTCCTAGGGGGGGGGATTCTGTAACGCCAAGCCAGCAGAGGGAGCCCTCACCCTAGAACTGCCTGCACACTCCCTCTGCTGCCTCTATTGTTACTTCCTGTTTGTCACTATTTAAAGACTCACCATGTGCTCACTGACTTGCGAAGTATTGCCAGTTTAACCTGCCTTACCGAGCGTTTCTTTATTTACTCTGTTGGATTACCTGTTGCTGTCTTGCTTTGCTTTTGGTTATTGAGTTTACGGATTACCCTTGTCGGATTGTTTGCCTGATTGGACTGACTTCATGGTATTTGACCCACTGCCTGTGTTATCACTCTGCCGTTTGGATTACGTTTACATTTTGGACTGCTTTTCCGGTTATTGACCCTCTGCCTGTTTCATCGTGTATGTTTGCTGTTGTTTGTAATAAACTTCTGCAATTGGATTCTACACCGCCTCAGCGTCCACGTTACAACACCGAAGCGTTGTGGACAACGACACATAAGGTAACAGAAACAGTGTCACTTATGAGTTAAGATGAAAGGTCGATTAAACAAGAAATCATCACAGAAAATATATTGATTGATTTATTGATTTATTGGAAGGGGGCTACTGGCATTTCTTGTGTGTGTGTGTGTGTGTGTGTATATATATATATATATATATATATATATATATAATATTTGTTTTAGTATTTCTCATGTGAAATACTAATACAAATATTATATGGATAATGACATTCACAGGGTTGTATATATATACAGTATATATGTGTATATGTGTGTGTATATATATATATATATATATATATATATATATATATATATATATATATATAATCTTTCAAGTGATTTAATAATAGCAAATAAAGGCCTATAGTAATAATAGGACTATATGCTATGATGAATAATGAACATGTTAGAAATGTACAGTCATGGCCAAAAGTGTCGGCACCCTTGCAATTCTGTCAGAAAATGCAACATTTCTCTCAGAAAATTGTTCCAGTTGCAAATGTTTTGATATCACATGCTTATTGTTTTTGTTTGCACTGCAACAACACACAAAAAAAAAAAAAAAAAAAAAAAAAAAAAACAGAGAAGGAAAGTCAAACTTAATAAAATTTCACACAGAACTCAAAAATAGACTGAACAAAATTATTGGCACCTTGTCAAATTTGTAAGAAATAATTGCTTTTCAAGCATGTGATGCTCCTGTAATTTGTATTTAGACACACCTGTGGCATGTAACAGGTGCGGGGAATATAGTAATCATACTTGCAACCAGTTAAAATTGAAAAAAGTTGACTCAACCTTTGTGTTGTGTGTCACACTGAGCATGGACAAAAGAAAGAAGTGTAAAGAGCTGGCTATGGATTTCACATAGACAATCTCAAGGCTACAAGTCCATCTCCCCAGATAACTCAATCCAGCCATACTAATCATCAATAACAGGTGCGTTCAAAGAACCAAATTAGCCAGGTCATGATTAGCGTGATGATATCATCTTGGATGTGTCATTTGATCTTGGATGTAATAAGCAACGTATGAAGAACGGGCCCCAATTGCAACTAATCCATATTACACAGATATTGGTGATTCGTAGAGCAAAAATATCACCATAACAATTTGAACTTTCTATGATCTTTTATGAGGCATCTAATGAAGTTAAAGGCATATGAATTGTCATAAGCAATAATGATGCTGTGTATAATACATGCATTGCTGTTACTGAACATGTTTATGTTTGTTATGAATATTATTATTAATTATTATTTTGATTTATGTAAATGTGCAATCCACAATTAGGGGTCAGCTGTTAAAGCCATCTTAATTTTGCTTTAATTATCTTTTCGAATTGAGTAAAATACATATAAAATATATTATTGTGATTACCATATACATTTTGTCCTTAAGCTGAATACCTACCTCTAGTGTTGCATACCAGTCACTGCACCTAAATAATACCTGTAGGGTCCTGCTTAAAGGGATGTAGCAGTCAGCCTAAAATGCCTGTCAGTTAATACAAACAACTGTCCAACCGCACGGTGAAAGGTTCCTTTGTGAGAGTGGAAACAACAAATGGAAATAAATGGATTATACTTACCTGAAGCATGTTGACTGGATGGATTCCTGCTTAATGAATCCCTCAGAACTGGGACAAAAGGCTGCTGAGATTATGTAAATGAATTATAACTCATTGAGTTACCCTTACGAAAAGTTACCATGGTTTTATTACAGTAAAAATGTAATAAAGTTTTTTTGGCATATTGTGGCATTTGTATAACCACAGTACTACAAATACCATGGTTAAAGTATGGTTAGATAAAGTATGGTTTAAATTTGTAGTAAAACCATGGTTAATTTTCTTAAAGGATATTGAATTAAAAACATTTCAGAAAATTCACCATGGTTTTACTACAAATGAAGCAAAAAAAAAAAAAACGTGGTAACCCCAAATTAACCATGGTCTTGCTACACTAACCATAGTTCGTCTTCAGTATTCTTCATAGCCTATATGCCTTTTATTTTTATTATTAAATCTCTTTAATTAAAAATATAGGCCTTTGTATAATGCAGTGTAATTTAGATGAGTAAACTAAAGTGTATTTCTGAATATTTATTTTAGTATTTGATATTACTGAAACCCTTTTTACATATAAAAATAAATTAATCATTTGCCTGAGAAACATTTGATGGATTAAATCTTGGAAGGATGATGACTATAAAAGATGAAAGCAGGTTAATCCAGACCTAAAGGTGTAACATTTACTGACTATTGAACCGTAAGATCCTCAGATAAGAGCAGGTATGAAAGAAAGGAAAGACTGTGTCAGTGAAGGTGGTTGTGAATGTGTGTAGACGTGTGTTAGTTACAGGATCAGAGAATGACACCATTCCTCTGTCATAGTCCAGATACATTCTCACACACTCAAGATCCTGTTTAACAGGAAAACCAAACCAATCAGACCATCTGTACTGCACACTCCAGACATCAGTGTTAAAGAAATCATCTCCCTTCCTTTGGTTTGATGCTGTAGTTACTCCAAGACTCCAGACTGAACTCTCTTTAACCTCCACATCCCAGCAGTGTGTTCCTGAGTTAAAACCCTCTAAACCCAGAACACAGAAATACTCATCAAATCTCTCTGGATTATCAGGAAGCAGTTGTTTGTTCTTAAACAATCTCACACTGGTCAGATCATCAGACAGGATGTGACGTGGAAATGCAGTGTTTGGATCCAGAATCACAGGAGCTGATGAGACACAATCAACAGCTGCTTTTATTCTGATGTTCATATAATGATCAAGAGTGAACCGTACACAGATTATGTGATGGCCGAGGCCGCAAACACTGATCACCGACACAGGTGTCAGCCATTACTCAGACTATAAATAGCACGTTCACGCTCATCTCCTCGCAAAGTCTTGTTTTGCTACTGCTGACATTACTGAGTGTTTATTCCTGTTTGATCTCTTGTTGCCAACCCGATTGTCTCTGAACTCTGTCTGTCTGCCGCCTGCCTTGTGACCCTTGCTTCGTTTTTTGGATTTACTCTGTTTGATCGCCGCCGGCCCCGATCTTCTCACCTGGACTCTGTTGCTGATATTGGTTTGTCTACGTTGCTCAGTTTGCCCCTGTTTGACCCTGATCTGTCCGTTTATGAGTTTGACGCTAATAAAGTTGCACATGGATCCCAATCTTGCTGACTCCTCGTTACAATTGTATTGTTTGTACGTTTTGTTTGATTTGTCTAAATACGTATGCTTTTGTTAGGAAGTTAAGTTGTCTTCTTCGCTAAAGGAGGGCAGTAGCTCCTAATAATTCTTTTCATACTCCAGAGTGCACGCTGGTGAATGGAAGGTGTAACAATGAGCAAAGATTGTTGTTGTTGTTTTGTTTATGATTTGTGTTGGTGTATAGTAATATGGGGTTTGATTTGTGTTGGTTTTGCTTTGTTGTGATTTAAATATGATGTGAAGATAATTAAGTTATTTAAATGTATTATGTTTGGATGACCCCTCTGTCATCAATGGTATGGTCCTGGGAATATAAGGACCAGGTGTATTCATTTAAGGTGGTCTTTTGGGGAAGGGATCCCAACTGAAACATCTGTGCCCCAGAATTCCAAAGTTTTTCTTTATTTGTGTAGTTTTTCTTTTGTTTTATTTTTTTGCTGGCCATGTGTTTTAATAATAAAATGCATAAATGATAAAGAACTTCAGTTGATGCTAATCATGCTTCCTGCGTTTACTGGATGGATCCTGACAGATTATTATGAATTATGACACTCATCCTACTGATCAAACACATCAGACATTTTCCTCTGATCACTGTCAGTGTTGTTACAGTAAATATTTTAGATTTGCCAATCAATCAAACTGAACTGAGATCTGCTGTGTCACTGTAACTGTAAATATCAAGTTGTTGTTCTCTTGTTTACAGCTCATTTTGGTGTAGTATCATCTGGTTATTCACACATAATGCTGAAATCTGTAAATATTCCCTCATGCGTCATTTCCAGTGTATGTGTAACAGCACAGATCTTCTCCAGACTCACTGTTTTGGACAATGTCCTGCATCTTCTTCCAGACTCTGAACGACAGGTTGCCCAAGTAACGTGGCACATGAATCAAAGCTCCAGAAGGCGTCTGTGGATCCGGCTGTGAGATCTGGACTCTGGAAGAACATTCAGGAGTCAGAACTGCAGTGGCTTTGGCTTCAGAAGCAGAGAGACCAGAAACACCAGCAGATCACTCACCTTTCCATCATGACTGGAAACTCCTGCAGAACAAACACACCATTTATCATCAAGAACTCAATCAATCAATTAATCAATCAATGGATGATCTGAAATCAGACCTTTAGAAAGCAGACGTCATTGGCTTTCATCATCTCCTCTGTGTCTTTGATTGTGTGTGAAAGAGCTGAGATGTGTCTGTTCATCTCCTCCAGCTTCTCCTTCATCATCTGCTTCTTCTGCTCCTCTTCCTTTCTCAATGCAGTGATTGTAGCTTCTTCTTTATCTCTGAGAAACTGATGAAGCTTCTCAAACTGCTGTTTAATCTGATGCTCTGTGTGCTGAAATCAAATCACATTCACTTCAATCATCTCAATCAACACACATCAACACATCACATCATTCAGATCCAAGAGAAACTCAGACATCCGACATATAACAGATCCAGAAACAGATTGCTGCTTGTCATTTACAAAAACAATAAGCTGGATACCACTGCATTAAATATAACAAATCAAAATTGTATATAGTGATCCTACACCTGTACTGAAAATGACTCTTGATTATGTTTCCTCACCTTGATGTGTTGAATTGTTTTCTGAAACTCTCCTTGCATTTTTTCTCTCTTTTTAAGTTTCTCCTGTAATGACTTCAATGCTATATTGAGCTCCTCCTAGAATTGGACGAAATAAAAATATGAAAAACACCAGATTACAGTGAAGAGAAGAAAATACAGTGATCATCTCTCACACTAAATTGATTCAGAATTTAAAACCTGGAAATAACTCGCCACAGCAGCAAACCTTTACAGAAGTGGCTCATCAAAAAGTCACAAAAAATCCAAAGACACCATGGAAGGAACTGCATCAATAAAAGACACTGGCCAAAAATGGCATCCATGCCTCTGGGATAGAAACTGTTCTTAAATTTGTCCATGATACAATAGACCAGTGGTACATGATAAAACAGTGCTACTATTTTGCATGTCTCCCTTATTTAGCCTACCACACCTGATTCAGACATTTCATTAGGAAAGAGCTTCATGAACTTAACTGAGTGCGTCAAATAGAGAGAGCCGGGATCCTCAGGACCAGGATTAAGAACCAAAGCACCAACCAGAGGGTAGCTGGACAGTTTTGGAGTGGCCTAGTCAAAGTCCTGACTTTAACCCAGTTGAGATGATGTGGCATGAACTTAAACAAGCAATTCATGCTTACTTTATCACAGCATATGAAACAAGACATTATACCTACCTTATATGATAAAACCACTTCACTTATTGGTCTGAATTTGTGATTGTTGTGTTGTTTTAAAGTAAAGCACACTACACATGCAGGCTGTTTGTCCTCCAGACAGAAGAGTTTGAGTTTATCACTGTGTAAACTGCAGATCTCCTCAGATCCTGATGAACGGCTCTTATTTCTCTCCTTCAGGAACGACTCACATAAGTTTTGTAATGCCAGATTAAATGAAGGACGTTCTTTTGAGGATCTTCTCCTGCAGACAGGACACTCCTGAGTTTTCTTGGTTCTCCAGAACTGTTGAAGACACTCTTTACAGACACTGTGACTACATGATAAAAGAACAGGAGCCTTAAAGATTTCACAGCACACAGGACAAGAAAGTTCTTCTACAGATAGTGAAGCCATTGGCTGATTTGGTTTTGCTCTTATCAAAGAGAAGAAAATCAGTATACCAGAAAAAAAGTCAGTGTCTTCCTGGTAAGTGTTGTAAGAGAGTGGAGTTTCTGATCACCTTTGATCATCATTTTCTCCACAGTCTTTCAACAAATTGAGTAGACGTGGGAAGAGCAACCAAAAACTATTCATCTAAAAAATACTTATCAAAATGGGTGTTCATTTCAATACCTGTGAAAGCAGCCTATTTTTAATATGTTAATGTCCAAAATACCAGTTTGTAGTACTTTAAGTGTTTCCATAAAATGTATTAATGAATCATTAATTCTGCACAGTGTGTGTTCAATACTCATATATGTATACACTGGACACCAATCAGGCGTTACATCATGAGCACCTTCCTAATATTGTGTTGGTCCCCCTTTTTTTTTTTGGCCTTTAATACGATAGGACAGATCATAGCTGACAGGAAGAGAAATGGGAGAGAGAGAAGGGGACGGGATCAGGAAAGGTCCTCGAGTGTAACAGGACTCTTTGGAAGCGTGAGTAGATCCAAGTGCGAGCTTTATTATACAGATCGTAGTCAGACAGGCAAGGTCAATCTCCAACAAACAGTGATAATCAGGGCGAGGCGAGAGCGTAATCCAATAAACAGGCAGAATGTCAAAATACCAGTGAGCAGTCCAAAGTAACAAAATAAACAAGGCAATGAAACAAGGCAAAAACTATGGCAATGGAACAAGGCGAAACTATGACTATAAAACAAAACTATGACTATGGAAAAAACTCAATGAAACAAGGAAAAACGCTTGGTAGAGTCCGCACAGGCAAAACAATACTTCGCAAGGGCCTGTTTGGTTTAGGCCTCCTTATATGGCCACCAAACAGGAAGTAACAAAAGAAGCAGCAGAGGGAGCGGTAACAGTCAGTCCATGGGAGAGGGCTCCCTCTGCTGGTGTGGCATTACAGAATTCCCCCCCTCTAGGAGCGACTCCTGGTGCTCAAAACAACAACAGTCCAGGAGGGTGGGGGAACAGAGGCAAAACAGGGGGTGGGATGGAGGGCCAGGTCCATGCAGAGGAGGTGGGCCTAGATCGTAGAGCAGTGGCAGACAGTGAAGCACTGGAGGACCTGGACTGTGGATCAGTGATAGACAGTGGAACCCTGGAGGACCTGGACCGTGGAGCTGTGGTAGACAGTGGAACCTTGGAGGACCAGGGCCGTGGAACAGTAGCAGACAGTGAAACACTGGAGGGCCTGGGCCATGGAGCAGTGGCAGATAATGGAACCTTGGGGGACCTGGGCCATGGAACTGTGGCAGGCAGTGGTACACTGGAGCAGAAGTCCACCATGTTTGATTCGGAGGAGCCTGGAGCCATGGTGGAGCAGGGAGAGTAGGCAGCCATGGCGGGGCAAATAGAGCAGGCAGAGCAGGAAGCCATGGCGGGGCAGGCAGAGCAGGGAGCCATGGTGAGACAGACAGTGCAGGCAGAGCAGACAGGAGCAAAGATATCCACAGTGGAACAAATGACATCCATAGCAGAGCAGAGAGTTTGTAGATGTTTTCCTTGGCCTCCTTGGCTTCCTTGGCCATGAAATGACAGGCAGTGAGTTCATGATAGGCCTCCTTGGCCTTGACATGATGGGCGGAGAGTTCATGATAGGCCTCCTTGGCCGTGACATGACTGGCAGAGAGTTCATAGGAGGATGCCGCTCCCATAGGAGGTTCTGCAGCCGGAGCCACCACCTCCGGGGGCATTGGCGCAGACTCGTGGTTAGAAGTGGCAGTGGGTGGACGCCGCCTCCTTTGGAGGATCTACAGCATAAGCTGACACCTCTGGAGGCATAGGCGTGGATTCATGGTCAGACGTGGCAGAGAGTTCATTAATGGACGCCACCTCCTTAGGAGGTTCTACAGAGCATGCTGACACCTCGGGAGGTATTGGCGTAAATTCTTGGACAGACGAGGCCTCTGGAGTAGACTTGTGGACAGACGAGGCCTCTGGAGCAGACTCGCGGACAGACGAGGCCTCTGGAGCAGATTCGTGGACAGACGAGGCTTCTGGGGGGTCAGCTAATAAGTGACAAGGCTCTAGGAGGTCAGCTGAGACGTGACGAGGCTCTTGGAGATCAGCTGAGACATGACAAGGCCCTTGGAGGTCAGACGGGACCTGGCGAGGTTCTGGCATGATGGCCGTGGCTTGACGAGGCTCCATACTAGCAGCCATATCGTGAAGAGGCTCCGTTAGGAGCGCAGCTGAGTCTTGACTTGATTCAGGAAGGTCTGCCGTGACTTGACTTGACTCAGGGAGGTCTGCTGTGGCTTGACTTGACTCAGGGAGGTCTGCCGTGACTTGACTTGACACGGGAACAACAGCAGTAACTTGACTTGGCTCATGAAGATCTGCTGTAACTTGGCTTGACTAATGAAGATCAGGTGTGTCTTGACTTGGCTCGTGAAGACCAGCTGTGACTTGACTTGGCTCAGGAAGGTCAGCTGTGACTTGACTTGGCTCAGGAAGATCAGCTGTGACTTGACTGGGCTCATGAAGGTCAGCTGTAACTTGGCTTGGCTCATGAAGGTCAGCTGTGGCTTGACTTGACTCGGGAACAACAGCAGTAACTTGACTTGGCTCATGAAGATCTGCTGTAACTTGGCTTGACTCATGAAGATCAGCTGTGGTTTGTCTTAACATAGACGACCCAGCTGTAACTCGACTTGACTGAGGAACAACAGCTGTAACGTGACTTGATTCAGGAACAACAGCTGTAACGTGACTTGACTCAGGAACAACAGCTGTAACTTGATTGACTCATGGTGAACAGCTGTGACTTGGCTTGACTCATGGGGAACAGCTGTGACTTGGCTTGACTCATGGGGAACAGCTGTGACTTGGCTTGACTCATGGAGAACAGCTGTGACTTGATTTGATTCAAGAACTACAGCTGTAACTTGACTTGATTCCGAAGTAACAGCTGTAACTTGACGTGGCTCAGGAATCACAGCTGTCACTTGACTTGGCACTGAAAGTGCAGCCCTGACTTGACTTGACACCGGAGGATCAGCCATCACTTGATTTGTTTTGGCTGCGACAGACATGGCGAGGTGAGATTTGGATGAGACGATTTTGGACGGATGAGGCCCGGGCGTGGCAGCCATCTTGGCCGGGGACTCAGACGGGACGACCATCTTGTGAACAGGTTTGGGGATGGCGGCCATCTTGTGAACAGGCTTGGGGATGGCGGCCATCTTGTGATCTGGCTCTGGGATGGCGGCCATCTTGTGGACTGGCTGTGGAAGGGCGGCAATGACAGGTGCAAACTCTGGAGCGGCAGGCATGGCGTGAGCAGGCCCTGGAGTGGCAGGCATGGTATGAGCAGGTCTTGGAGCTGAAGACGTGACGTGAACAGGCCTTGGAGCGGAAGACGTGACGTGAGTAAACTGTGGCTTGGTAGACGTGACGTGAGCAGGCTGTGGCTTGGCAGGCATGGCGTGAGAGTGCTCTGATGCAATTTGAATAATCCCAGACATGACTTGAGCAGGCTTTGGCTTGGTAGACATGATGTGAACAGGTTTTGGTTTAGCAGGCATTACGTGAGTAGACTCTGGCTTGGCAGGCATGGTGTGAGCAGGTTGTGGTATGGGGTTTACTGCAGGATTACGGGATCCCTCGTCCGCAATCCCAACAGTAAAAAGTGATCTACTTAACCGGAGAGCATAATCAATATATTGTTCCAGAGACCAGTTTATTTTCCCTCCAGGTAGGTAGGAACGAACCGGATCGTTTAATCTGTGGCGGAAAATGTCCTTAAGCGCCACGTCATTAAAAGTCACCAGATAGCACAGCTCACAAAATGGGAGAGGGCTCCCTCTGCTGGCGTGGCATTACATCGAGCTGGGATTTGAACTCGAGACGCTCGTAGCACAATTGGGCT
The DNA here is from genome assembly GCF_022985175.1 of Labeo rohita. Classification (NCBI taxonomy): domain Eukaryota; kingdom Metazoa; phylum Chordata; class Actinopteri; order Cypriniformes; family Cyprinidae; genus Labeo; species Labeo rohita. The sequence continues at coordinate 19,032 of NW_026129760.1, read as the reverse complement.
GTATGTCGGTGCTCTGCCCACAAGGCTATCAGCACCGACGTGTTGGTCCTTCTTTTGCTGCCAAAACAGCTCTGACCCATCGAGGGATGGACTCCACTAGACCCCTGAAGGTGTGCTGTAGTATCTGGCACCAAGATGTTAGCAGCAGATCCTTTAGGTCCCATAAGTTGCATGGTGGGGCCTCCATGACTTGGACTAGTTTGTTCAGCACATCCCACAGATGCTAGTTTGGATTGAGATCTGGCTGATTTGGAGGCCAAGTCAACACCTAAAACACACCACTGATCATCAAGAACTCAATCAATCATCAATCAATCAATCATCAATCAGTCAATCACAGGACAATTATAGTCATATTCAGATGGTGAAGACATTTTCACTGTTTGAGCTCCAGCAATCTAAACTTTACTTTTTTCTTTCTGAGCAAGTTTCAAAAATAAAAACCCCCAGAGAATTACGAATATCTGCTGTCTGCTCAGAAACAATATTCTCAAATGCATCAATGTTTCTCTTCATTTTTGTTTTCGCCAAAGAAGAAAATCAGAATGACAGGAAGGAGAAATAGCAAGTCAGTCTCTTCCTGGTAAGTGTTGTAAGAGGGTGGAGTTTCTGACCACCTGGGCTGATGACAACATCAGGATTTCTTCACGTTACATATTAATAAAACACATTTATAATCACACTGAAGTCAGTGATAAACGTCTGTTTATGTCAAAACACACAACTCGAGGCAGGAACAGAAAAACCAAGCAATGTAATAATAACAAAGAATTGAACTGAACACAACAAAAAGCTTAAATAGAATAAACTAAATAACAGAAGTGCCCAGTGCCCCCCAAAATTACTCGACAGGCCCCCTTGCACGTGATCACGAGCGAACTTACTATTGAGAAAGAAAAACATTCATTGTACTGATCTAGCATTGAATATTGCCAAACAAATCATTTAGCTCAAAGAACCACTAATCTCTAGAAGCTAATAATACAGTGTTTCCATTTTTTTTTATGCACATCTTGGTATATGGCAAAAAAAAGCTGGATGGAAACGCTAAGATGTGCATAAATTCTAAAAATGCGTAAAAACTTTTGTGCTCAACTAAGTGGTTAAAATTCTTATCCAGTAAGAAAACGTGTGCATAAACAACGATGGAAACACCTTAATGCGCATTAAAAAATACATGTAACTTTGCGATGGGACAGCAGAACTGGACTAACCCATGAACCGATCTCTTTGCACAGCATCTGAAATGCTAGTTTTGTTATTCTAAAATGCTTGAGCAAAGTCTCGTCGAAGTGTTTCGTGATAATTAACTCAAACAGCAGGCTCCGAAAATAAGCTAACATGACCGCGTTTCATCTGCCCGATCTAAACCTTTTACAATTCCAAATAATGTCTTATTCTTATCTACACAACCAAAAATGGCATAGTAAGTTGTTTCCGCTACTATAAGGAAAAAAAAAATCTTCTCTTTAAATTTGTTTTGGTTAGACTTTTATATGTTGTTAATTATGAATGCCAAAATAATTTGTGTTTTATTTTATACTTTGTCTGTTTCTTTGCCATTATGATTGGTGTTTTATTTTATGATTGGTCTGTTTCTTAAATACATTCATTTTGGGTAGACTTTTATATGTTTATAATGAATGCCATTATAGTTTGTGATTTATTTTATAATTTGTATATATAAATTTGTACTATAATTTTACAGCTGCTCATAATTGTGCCCCAAAATGAAATGTCCCCCCATTGAAGATTTTCTGGCAACAGCCCTGAGGAACAGGCTCAGTGCAGGAAACAGAAACAGGCAGAATTCACTCACTCTCAATGTTTTTAAGTAGTGATTCGCCAGCCGTGGTTAAAAATATAGTTCTGTATATAATTCATAGTGTAATTTAGATGTATCAACTAAATTATAAATAAATCCTCCACCTGAGAAACATTTGAATGCTGAGCAAATCCTTTTTAATTATTTTGACTGTCATATTTTAATGAAATCCTTTTAATATTAAGTCAGTTGGACAATTTCAGTAAAGCCACACTGAACTTTTCACTGCTGGCAGGAGCTGTGACTGATTTTAAACAAGCAAGTCCATTACATTTATTTATTACTTTATTAAGGAAACATAAATCAAATTCAGGATTTCCACTTTTAGACCAATACATTTTCATGACTTTTCATGACTTACAAGCTAGATACCTTGCCCAATCATTTAACCTTTCATTACTGAAATCATATAATTACAGTTTTTAAAGAGAGATAGAAAAAAAATTGTTCTGGTTCTGAAACTGAGACAAACTTTTAACAAGTTTTCAGTGAGCCCCAGAAACTTTGAACATTTGTTCTGTAACTCAGATTTGTAAACAGCTTTAATCAACTTTTTCTATAGCATTTATATTTCAATCAACTTTGATGTGGAGTATGTCATTTACCTCAATGAAAGAATGATCTAACATATATAACTGAAATAATTAATTATTCATGTAGTCTCAGGTTGAACAATTGAAATCAGGTTGATCCAGACCTACAGGTGAAACGTTTACTGACTATTGAACGGTAAGATCCTCAGAAAATCAGCAGTACTGAAGAAATGAAAGACTGTGTCAGTGAAGGTGGTTGTGAATGTGTGTAGATGTGTGTTAGTTATAGGATCAGAGAATGACACCGTTCCGCTGTCATAGTCCAGATACACTCTCACACGATCAAGATCCTGTTTAACATGAAAACCAAACTGATCAGACGATCTGTACTGCACACTCCAGACATCAGTGTTAAAGAAAACATTTCCCTTCTTTTGGTTTAATGCTGTAGTTACACCAAAACTCCAGTATCGACTCTTTTTAACCTCCAGATCCCAGCAGTGTGTTCCTGAGTTAAAACCCTCTGAACCCAAAACACATGGCAAGATGTCAAATCTCTCTGGATTATCAGGAAGCGGTTGTTTGTTTCTGCTCCATCTCACACTGGTCAGATCATCAGACAGGACGAGACGTGGATCTGCAGTGTTTGGATCCAGAATCACAGGAGCTGATGAGACACAATCAACAGCTGCTTTTATTCTGATGTTCATATAATGATCAAGAGTGAACCATACACAGATTATTATGAATTATGACACTCGTCCTATTGATCAAACACATCAGACATTTTCCTCTGATCACAGTGTTGTTACAGTAAATTATTTAGATTTGTCAATCAATCAAACTGAACTGAGATCTGCTGTATCACTGTAACTGTAAATATCATGTGGACTAAAGTTGTTGTTCTCTTGTTTACGGCTCATTTTGGTGTAGTAGATCATCTGGTTATTTACACATAATGCTGAAATCTGTAAATATTCCCTCATGTGTCATTTCCAGTGTATGTGTAACAGCACAGATCTTCTCCAGACTCACTGTTTTGGACAATGTCCTGCATCTTCTTCCAGACTCTGAACGGCAGGTTGCCCAAGTAATGTGGCACATGAATCAAAGCTCCAGAAGGCGTCTGTGGATCCGGCTGTGAGATCTGGACTCTGGAAGAACATTCAGGAGTCAGAACTGCAGTGGCTTTGGCTTCAGAAGCAGAGAGACCAGAGACACCAGCAGATCACTCACCTTTCCATCGTGACTGGAAACTCCTGCAGAACAAACACAACATTTATCATCAAGAACTCAATCAATCATCAATCAATCAATCAATGGATGATCTGAAATCAGACCTTTAGAAAGCAGACGTCATTGGCTTTCATCATCTCCTCCGTGTCTTTGATTGTGTGTGAAAGAGCTGAGATGTGTCTGTTCATCTCCTCCAGCTTCCCCTTCATCATCTGCTTCTTCTGCTCCTCTTCCTTTCTCAGTGCAGTGATTGTAGCTTCTTCTTCATCTCTGAGAAACTGATGAAGCTTCTCAAACTGCTGTTTAATCTGACGCTCTGTGTGCTCAGCTTGAGACTGAAATCAAATCACATTCACTTCAATCATCTCAATCAACACACATCAACACATCACATCATTTAGATCCAAGAGAAACTCAGAAACCAACATATAACAGATCCAGAAGCAGATTGCTGCTCGTCATTTACAAAAATAATCAACTGGAATCCATTATATTAAATATAACAAATCATAATTGTGTATAGTGATCCTACACCTGTACTGAAAATGACTCTTGATTCTGTTTTCTCACCTTGATGTGTTGAACTGTTTTCTCAAACTCTCCTTTCATGTTTACTCTCTTTTTAAGTTTCTCCTGTAAGGACTTCAGTGCTGTATTGAGCTCCTCCTAAAATTGGAGAAAATAAAAACATATAAAATACCAGATTACAGTGAAAAGAAGGGAATACAATGATCATACAGTGGTGTGGAAAAAGTATTTATATCGTAATCATAAGTTACCGTAAGTTATCGTAAGTTAACAGGCATCTGCGCACTATAACTAGTATTTCTCTAGTATTTCTCCGGTCTCCTGTTGCAGAGTGTTGTGCGTTTGTAGCTCCCTAGAGTTTTATTCTTCTGAGGAAATCTCTATTTTACTATTACTTTCTGTTGTTTAAAGTGATAAAATATAGCTTTTTTCCCCACCAGATTTCTGTTATTATCCATCAAACTAATCCGATCGCTCGTTTTTAATCTATAACCGCCAGTGCAACGCCGCGCTGTGCGTTAGCATTCCGTTTGCCGGTTAGCCTGCCATTTGCGTTCCCACTCACGTCTCTATTCACGTCTACTACCGCTTTCCTTTCTTCCCTCG
>NW_026129760.1:0-13804 GCF_022985175.1 Labeo rohita | reverse complement strand
AAGAGCTTTCTTGTCCTGTGTGCTGTGAAATCTTCAAAGCTCCTGTTATTTTATCATGTAGTCACAGTGTCTGTAAAGAGTGTCTTCAACAGTTCTGGAGAACCAAGAAAACTCAGGAGTGTCCTGTCTGCAGGAGAAGATCCTTAAGAGATCATGCTCCGTTAAATCTGGCATTGCAAAACTTGTGTGAGTCGTTCCTGAAGGAGAGAAATGAAAGTCGTTCATCAGGATCTGAGGAGATCTGCAGTTTACACAGTGAGAAACTCAAACTCTTCTGTCTGGAGGACAAACAGCCTGTGTGTTTAGTGTGCTTTACTTCAGAACAACACATCAATCACACATTCAGACCAATAAGTGAAGTGGTTTTATCATATAAGGTAGGACAAATGTCTTTTGTTTCATACGCTGTGAAAAAGTAAGCGTGAATTGCTTGTTTAAGTTTATGCCACATCATCTCAACTGGGTTAAAGTCAGGACTTTGACCCACTCCAAAACTGTCCAGCTACCCTCTGGTTGGTGTTTGGTTCTTAATCCTGGTCCTGGGGATCCCGGCTCTCTCTATTTGACATGCTCAGTTAAGTTCATGAAGCTCTTTCCTAATGAAATGATGATCTGAATCAGGTGTGGTAGGCTAAATAAGGGAGACATGCGAAATGTGCAGAGTGGGGGTCCCCAGGAACAGGATTAAGAGCCACTGTTCTATTGTATCATGGTCAAATTTAAGAACAGTTTCTATCCCAGAGCCATATGAAAACTGAGTACTGTTAAACATTTAACTTTTTCAATTGCACTTTGAACATACATACTCTGAGACACACTCAGTTTCACTAAAAAAGGGCCACTTCAAGTTAACAATGCGCAATATCTTTACACGCAATACCTTACTTTAGCTGCCAAAGTTATTGTGTTATACTTACTGTGTCATAGTTCGAACTATTATTGTTGTGCTGTTAGTCGATTTACTTCTCTGCTTTGTCTTGCTGTATAATCAATTCTAGTAGAGCTTCACCTTACAGAATGAAGATCAGACACTCTCCTTTAGGATTTTCTAATGGAGAGCAGAATTTATGTTTTCTTAAAATATTGCAAGATACCTAAAAGCAGAAGGACCTAAAGCAGCAAAACATCTACACACCAGCTCACTGCCACCACAATGCTTGACCGCAGATATGTTATTTTGGTGAAATTCAGTGTTTGGTTTACACCAGTAGATGTAATAGGAACCCTTTTTTTCCAAAAAGTTCCACTTGTGACTTATCAGTCCACAAAACATTCTCCCAAAAGCTTTGAGGTTCATCAATGTGTTTTGGAAAAATTTAGACCAGCCATAATGCTCTTCTGGGTTAGCAGTGGTTTTGGCCTCACCGCTCCTCCATGGATGCCATTTTTGGCCAGTGTCTTTTATTGATGCAGTTCCTTCCATGGTGTCTTTGGCTTTTTTGTGACTCTTTGATGAGCCACTTTTGTGAAGGTTTGTTGCTGTGGTAAGTTATTTCCTATTAAACATAATGGCTCTCAAAGTGGTTCTTTGAGTCCAAGAGCCTTTGAAATAGTTTGTAACCTTCCCAAAGTGATTTCAGTCACCTTCTTCCTCATCATTTCTGGAAATTATTTCACCTTTGGTATGGTGTCACTGAGACCTTTAACTAACTTCATGCTGTTGAAAAAGTGTTTTGGGGTGCCTTTGTTTTACGGTAGCTTTTAGGTTTTAAATTCTGAATCAATTTAGTGTGAGATATGATCACTGTATTCTCTTCTCTTCACTGTAATCCAGTGTTTTTCATATTTTTATTTCGTCCAATTCTAGGAGGAGCTCAATACAGCACTGAAGTCATTACAGGAGAAACTTAAACAGAGAGAAAAAATTAAAGGAGAGTTTAAGAAAACAGTTCAACACATCAAGGTGAGGAAACAGAATCAAGACTCATTACAGTTTTTCTTGATTGCTTTGATGGAGCCATCAACTCAAACTCCACATTTTTAACAGTTAACACACAGGCCTAAACAGTGGCAAAAGGCTCTAACTGCACCAAAACATTTAAAATATGCAACCAAAGCAAATTTTACCTTCTAACAACACAACTTGCAAACAAGTATATGAGCTCTTTCAGTCAATCATTACACAATGGACAACAAAATACAGAACTCATTGTGAATCAATGCACCATTGCTTGTCATTGAAGCCTATTGCCAGTGCCATTTGTTGTCTTTCTATATAGGCTGTGTCAAATTTGCCTTTTTGCAAAGAATTGGATCCAGAATAAGAAATGCTTTGATGCATTCCCTGCACCTATTTCTTGGGCAGCAGCAGTCATTGCATTCAGCAAGGGCATTTGCTCATAGGGATGGTGATCATAAACCTTCCACCTCCAAGCACTGAAGAACTCAAAAATGGGGAATATGCTGGGAGGAACAGCATCATCATACGATGGTGTACCCCAAACCATTCATTGACAAGACGAAAGTGGTGGAACGCCACATTGTACCAGATAATGACGAAGAGTGGCATGCCAGGCCTCAACAGCCCTCTCTCCTCGGGTGGGATCAGCCTCTCATGAAGTGCATTCAGGAATGTTATGAGGCGTTCGGTGTTGTATGGGCCAATAGCGGGGATATGGCATAGGACACCATCATTGGAGATGGCAGCACACATGGTTATGTTGGCACCCCTCTGTCCTGGAACTGTGATAGTGGCCCTGTACCCAACGAGGTTCCTTCCATGTCTCTTCACTTTGCTGAGATTGAAGCCAGCTTCATCAACATAAATGAAGACATGATGTGCCTCCTCAACTTCAAGCTCCATTATTCTCTAAGTAAAAAAAGGTACAATGAAAGGTGACTCCAATTGACTCTAACTGCATGATATGACAAGGCATTACAGTATAGTAATGTTTCCTTACCTCCACATATTGGCATCTGGCCTCCTTCTCAACGTCAGAGTTCCTTTGAAATGGAACTCTATAGAGCTGCTTCATGGCCATATGATTCCTTCTTAGGACATGGTCAATGGTGGTCAGGCTCACGTTGTTGATGTTCCTAAATGTGCCCTGATCTGCAATCACTGCTTCCCTGATTTCACGCAGCCTTGTTTACAATGGCCACCTCCTGCTCAGCACTAAATTTTTCCCTCTACCACCAGAGACTGGTAGCCTTTACATTCTATAAAGAATACATGTACTGGGAATGAGGAAACAGTTACATAAAGTATATCACTGAAGATATTTCTGTATCTACTGTATCTACAGGACTGTAATCTGGTATGTTATATATTTTTATTTTGTCCAATTCTAGGAGGAGCTCAATGTGGAGGTTAAAAAGAGTCCATTCTGGAGTCTTGGAGTAACTACAGCATCAAACCAAAGGAAGGGAGTTGTTTTCTTTAACACTGATGTCTGGAGTGTGCAGTATGGATTGTCTGAAGAGTTCGTTTTCCTGTTAAACAGGATCTTGACCATGTGAGAGTTGATCTGGACTATGACAGAGGAACGGTGTCATTCTCTGATCCTGTAACTAACACACATTTATGTACATTCACAACCACCTTCCCTGACACAGTCTTTCCTTTCTTCTTTACTCTTTCCTCTCTGAGGATCTTACCAGTGAATAGTTAGTAAACGTAACACATGTAGCTCTGGATCGACCTGCTTTCGTCTTTTACAGTCATCCTGTTACCAATATTTAATCCACATCACAGTTTTAATATTGGTTTGACAGGAGGCTAAATGAATAATTGTTTATTTTTGTTATATGTGTTAAATGATCGTAAATGAATGTAAACGTTGTTACCAATCCATATGCATATTTAATAAAATATACAGTAAATACTATAGAAACACTTAATTAAAGCTGTTGTTTGACTCAGTTTTAGGTGTTTCTATCATTAGTTTATTTTAACGCAATGATGTAAAAAATAAAAATAAAAAGCATAGATTGCATTGCACTCAGTGTCATTGGCAGCAAAGTATGACTTCAGAAGTCCATATTTATGACCATTGCCATAAACAATTAAGTCCCAGAAGAAAAAAAAATGTGTAAAAGATCCAGCAAGTGAAATAATTTCAAACATGGAATGTTACCTTTAAATCTTCTAGTTCTAGGTACCAGATGTCTTAATATTACACCATCCTATCTGAGAAAACATAATTCAGCCTAACTGATCCTTTCCAGAAATCCTTTTACCGTCAACATATGCAAAACGTCTTGCAAAACACATCCTTTGTTGCTCATTTGACTCATGGCCAAAATTTGTTCCTGATGTCTTTGGTGCATTGTGTTTAAGTGTTCAAAAATGCTGATTTCCCTTCATTATGAATGGCTATGGTTCTACCATTCCTCCAGATTTTATTTCAGACATTGTGTGAATGAAACTCTACTCCTCAGAGCAAGGACCCAGTCTATTGGCAATGTCAATTGTGTAGAAGAGCTGGTCTGCTATTTCAGGAGAAACTTTGTTGAATAAGTCGATCAGAATTTTCCAGACGTCGTCTTCTTGCTGCTTCTGAATACCGGCCACTTGTGGATTCCACCTCCTTTTGTAAGCATTCAGTTTCTCACCTTTGTCACGTAGTACACACAAGTTATTATTTTTTTAGTAATTCAACCCTGTTCTGAAATAAGCTCACTTGTTATCTCTTCTGCTTGATTGTTCATAAACTCAAGTACCTCAGTCAGTCTCTTTTACAAATGTAAATCATCTTTCACTGTTGCCTTGAGGGATTATGTACAAATCAGAAATTCAATTTTTTTTTTAACTCTCTACAAAATTCCATCAGTTGTGAATTGGAGATTATCTGATTATCTGACACGACTCTGTCAACCAATTCTCAATTTATTGTAAGGCGGTTTAGGTTTCAGATAATAGAACTTTTAATCCAGAGGTATTCAATGTGTCATTCCCTTTACCTTAAACAGGCCTGTCTTTTTCCATTGCACTCATTCAAAAGTTAGACCAAAAAAAGACACAAGATAAGTAAAGAAATTATTATTTTGTGCTCTTTTACATATCAAGTCTTGTCAACTATAAAAACAGATACAGAGCTTCAGTATACAGATGTTACTCATTCACCATCGTGGCCCAATCCCTTGTTACTGGCGCATGAGTGATGCTCAATTCAAGAAAGAATCACTCTTTTGAATCAATTCTTTGTTGATCTAACAATTGCCAAACTGACTTGAAATGGTTCCTGAAAAAATCGGAATGATTTATTCAGTTCACGGCATGCACTGAATCGTCTGAAGTGGTTCCTCACTTCACTCTTTAAAAGGAAACTGAACACAGAGAACATAACGAGCATTGGATGGAGTGAATATTAACCTACATTCCACTAAAACCAATCTGCTTCATATTGCTGGCCACTGATGAAGATCTTGATCAGGTGAACACCTGCTTGTGTAGCATGAATACATTTTACAACCAAAAAAGATTAAACACTAAAATGACATTAAATGTGTGAAATGAACACCTGCTCACTTTTAACTGAGTCCAGTTTTTGTTTGCTCTACCCACCTCTGCCTCTTGTTCATGACTCTGGAGAAAATAGTGATCAAAGGTGATCAGAAACACTTACCAGGAAGAGATGGACTTGTTATTTCTCCTTTCTGTCATACTGATTTTCTTCTCTTTGACAAAAAAAGTAAAAATGAATAAGCTAATGGCTTCAGTATCTGTAGAAGAGCTTTCTTCAAGACTCCTGTTCTTTTATCATGTAGTCACAGTGTCTGTAAAGAGTGCCTTCAACAGTTCTGGAGAACCAAGAAAACTCAGGAGTGTCCTGTCTGCAGGAGAAGATCCTCAAGAGAACAACCTCTATATAATCTTGCATTAAAAAACTTATGCGATTCATTCTTGAAGGAGAGAAATGAGAGTCGTTCATCAGGATCTGAGGAGATCTGCAGTTTACACAGTGAGAAACTCAAACTCTTCTTTCTGGAGGACAAACAGCCTGTGTGTGTAGAGTGTTTTACTTCAGAACCACACGTCAATCACACAGTCAGACCCATTAGTGAAGTTGTTCCATTATGTAAGGTAGGTATGGCTGTCTGCCATTTTACTGAAATGTATGTGACATATACACTGCTGTAAAAAGTATTTGCTCCTGTATTGATTTCTTTTGTTTTTGTGTACAACTCTTACTAAATAGTTTTAGCTATTCAAACAAAACTGGGAAGGTTTGTTACTGTGTTGATTTGTTTCCATTTGGAGATAATGGCTCTTACTGTGGTTTTTTAAGACCAAGAGCCTTTGAAATAGCTTTTTAATCTTTCCAAGACAGATGTATTTCAATCACCTTCTTCCTCATGATTTCTGGAGTTTCTTTCACCTTCGACATAGTGTGTTACTGGGTAGGACCTTTAACTAACTTCATGTTGAAAAAGTTGTATTTTGTTTTGTCAGGTTGCTTTTGTTTTATGTTTGGTTTTAATTTCTGAATCAGTTTGCCATGAGATATTCACAAAACGGAAGAATTCATGATGGGCAAATCCTTTTGCATAGCACAGTATTCTCTTCTCTTTCTTCTCTGTTTTGTCCAATTACAGGAGGAGCTCAATACAGCACTGAAGTCCTTACAGGAGAAACTTCAACAGAGAGAAAAAATTAAGCAAGATTTTAAGAAAACAGTTCAACACATCACGGTGAGGAAACAGAATCAAGAGTCATTTTCAGTACAGGTGTAGGATCACTATACACCATTATGATTCATTATATTAATATAATTAATTCCAGTTGATTATTTTTGTAAATGCCAAGCAGCAATCTGCTTCTGGATCTGTTATATGTCGGGTATCTGAGTTTCTTTTGGATCTGAATGATGTGATGTGTTGATGTGTGTTGATTGAGATGATTGAAGTGAATGTGATTTGATTTCAGTCTCAAGCTGAGCACACAGAGCGTCAGATTAAACAACAGTTTGAGAAGCTTCATCAGTTTCTCAAAGATGAAGAAGAAGCTACAATCACTGCACTGAGAAAGGAAGAGGAGCAGAAGAAGCAGATGATGAAGGAGAAGCTGGAGGAGATGAACAGACACATCTCAGCTCTTTCACACACAATCAAAGACACGGAGGAGATGATGAAAGCCAATGACATCTGCTTTCTAAAGGTCTGATTTCAGATCATCCATTGATTGATGATTGATTGAGTTCTTGATGATAAATGGTGTGTTTGTTCTGCAGGAGTTTCCAGTCACGAGGGAAAGGTGAGTGATCTGCTGGTGTCTCTGGTCTCTCTGCTTCTGAAGCCAAAGCCACTGCAGTTCTGACTCCTGAATGTTCTTCCAGAGTCCAGATCTCACAGCCGGATCCACAGACGCCTTCTGGAGCTTTGATTCATGTGCCACATTACTTGGGCAACCTGCCGTTCAGAATCTGGAAGAAGATGCAGGACATTGTCCAAAACAGTGAGTCTGGAGAAGATCTGTGCTGTTACACACACAGTGGAAATGACACATGAATATTTACAAATTTTAGCTTTATGTGTGAATAACCAATAGGACTTGAATAACAATAGGACTTGATCATTATATGAACATCAGAATAAAAGCAGCTGTTGATTGTGTCTCATCAGCTTCTGTGATTCTGGATCCAAACACTGCAGATCCACATCTCATCCTGTCTGATGATCTGACCAGTGTGAGATACAAATGGGATGCTCAACCGCTTCCTGATAATCTTGAGAGATTTAACTATTATCTCTGTGTTCTGGGTTCAGAGGGTTTTAACTCAGGAACACACTGCTGGGATGTGGAGGTAAAAGAGAGTCCAGTCTGGAGTCTTGGAGTAACTACAGCATCAAACCAAAGGAAGGGAGGTGTTTTCTTTAACACTGATGTCTGGAGTGTGCAATACAGATGGTCTGATCAGTTTGGTTTTCCTGTTAAACAGGATCTTGAGCGTGTGAGAGTTGATCTGGTCTATGACAGAGGAACGGTGTCATTCTCTGATCCTGTAACTAACACACATCTACACACATTCACAACCACCTTCACTGACACAGTCTTTCCTTTCTTCTGGTGTGGTTCCTCTCTGAGGATCTTATACATCATAATTTTAAAAGAATGAAATTAGGTGGTCCACTTCTTGTTAACCTTGTCATTTAAATAATTTGATCTCAATTAATTTGAGATTATACACCCCAAACAATTGGGTCATCTCTGAAAAATAAGCCTGTATTTTATTAGAAATTAGAAAAAAAAAAAAAAAAAGTGTTTATGAATGAGTAAAATTTACTCAAGTAATTTGACTTAATGCATGCATAAAATTCAAAACTGTTGAGACTAAATTTGCTGAAATTAATATTAGTTATTAAATGAATAACATTTATGAAAATAAACTAATTTTGTAAACATTTTTCTGTCTCTATTCTCTAAACACTTTACATTAACTTAATTTGTGACCACATTTTGCAGCTTTTTACTCTACGTCTACGTTTTGCTTGTCTTATGTTTTTTTCACTCCTTTCTGCTCTCTTTTCTTTCTCCCATCTCTGACTTGAATTTACTGACTGCACAATTCTTTTTTTCAAAGAAGTCAATTATGTCAGTTATAAAATAATCAGTTAATGTCAGTTTATTACATGAATATGAGTAGAATAAGTGAAGGTTCAAGTTGGCCCAGTTTATCAAGAACATTCAGTCAAAGTGGGCCAGGAATATTTAACCACCTTAAGCAAAGCAATCTTTAAAAAATTTGAATCCATGTTCACTGCAGTAACAAATAACACAAGCATTGTAACAATAATATTTGTTTTCATTTATGAGCAACCTTATAATTTCCTTAAATATTCTGTTGTCACTTGTGAGTTGAGATTGTGCAAGAAATTAACACAAAATATAGATTGATTAACTAATTTATTTATTATTTTATTATTATAACATTTAATATTAATATATAATATTATCATATTTTTAAAGGGGCCTATAGCGATATTCCATGTTAAATCCAACATAGATTAATTTATATGGCTTTTTTTTTCTTTATGTGAATTTAAGAATCAGATTTGTAAACAGCTTTAATCAAGTACTTCTGTAGTATTTCAGGTATAAGTTCTATCAAGTATTTTTATTTCATTTAACATTAATGTGGATGAAAAATAACATTTACACCCATGTACATCAATAAACATTTGATCATTAACATATAATGGAAATAAACAATTATTAATTTATTGTAATATTTAACAAATATGGGTGAATTCAGATAAAGTGGGTCGTTTCAGCTTGATTTTGCTGTGTTCAGTGTTTTACACAATCAGAGCATAACTGTGGTCTTTAATTAAAGGAACTCTATTTTTTAAATGATAAAATAGTTTTGGCTGATGCAATATGACCCTGATGATTGTGACTACAACTCAAAGAACTCCATTATCATAAAAGATATTAAAGCCATTGACATTCAGATTTTTATTTTCTTTTTGAAAGGGAACTCGCGCTGCATCCTCTAGAGGGCGCTATGGGGAAAGACTCCAGCATAGTGACCTCTAGGATATGCAGCGTCTTGTTGCCATTTCTCAGGGAAACATGGTTACATGCTTAACCTGAAAAGTTTTAAATTAGTGTAGGTACATTAATTGTTACTTCAGATGGTATCTGCAATGTTTATTTTCTTTTCAGGCAGGATAAGTGATATATTGAAAATGTTTAAGTGGGTGTGTCAGCTGCACACTTGCTGACACATGTAACTGATCCAACACAATATATATATATATATATACATATATATATATATATATATATATATATATATATATATATATATTATGTGCGTTATTATGCAGGTAATATTAAAAGCATGAACATATAAGTGGTAAGATTGCTCTATCCACCATTTTTTCCTATAAGAGTGGGTTTGGCCATTTGTAAATTTTATAGGTCAGGCTTCCGGTCTCATCTGCGCCCAGCTAACAGATTTACCGTTTACTGCACGTTGTTACACTTTTCATTATGGATGATAAATGGACTGCAGTGACTTGCAATATTCCTGTTGTGTAAAATCTATTTAATTGCTAAATTAACTGAATTGACTAAATTTAGATGAATTTAGCAAAAATTCTATAAATAAAATCACTAAATCACAATAAAATCAGTGAAAATGGCCTGGACATTATAAAGATGACAATATACCAATATAAAGCACATGTATTCTTTATTTCTAAACACCCTTTTTGAATAAATTTAATTTTATGTGGATTATGATAATTATGGAAGGTATCTAAGAGATACTAGCAATGTTACAGGTATGTTTATTATTAAAAAAAAAAAAAAAGGAGGTGGAGGGATGCCGGAAGAACGGAGGCTGGGATGGTGCAATAAGAGCTGCTTATATAGGCTTGTAATGATGATTGACAGGACTGAATGATTAGGCTCCTCCCGAACCTACGATTGGAACTTCATTTCACGAGTTTGCCTGCCCATCCAGTCCTGATGGGCAATGGTAAACAAACTTGGCTTGCTGTCCTTAATGGAGGCTCGAACCCGAGGCTCGGCTTGAGCACAGAGTTCGAACCCCCCAAAAAGTGCTTACAAGGGACAGCAAGCCGGGCAATCAACTGCGAGTAGTTTTTTGTGATACGAGTAGAGAAAACCTTTATTGATTCTATCTCTACCCCCCCAAGAATGTGCAGAATACGCTTCCCTGTTGCCACATTAGGGCAATATGAGGCAGTTGAAGGGCTAACAAATGAGATCGCTCCTGTAGGAGAGGGGTGGGAAAGCACTGCTGCGGCAGTGACGTAAAGAAACATTTTCATCGGAGGAGAAATCTCTGCTCTTGCAAAACTGGAAGAAAATTAATATATGAAGATTAGTCAGGGCGGTGCAAGGGTGCTGTGCAGAATCACTGCTGCGGCAGTGAGAAGTGGAATTTAGCATGACATCAGCTGCAAGGGAAGTGGGAGAGGTTATTGCTGTGGAGGCGAGAAAGAGTTTTAGTATACCTGCTCATAGACCGGTGGAGGAAATCACTGCTGCGGCAGTGAGAAATGGAGGTTAGTATGACGACTGCTGCAAGAAAGGTGGGGATGTCATTGCTGTGGAGGTGAGAAATAGTGATTTAGAATGGAAACTCCTCCAAGACCAGTGGAAGAAATACTGACCTCTACACATCTGCTGAGACTGGTGGAAGAATTCACTGCTGCGGCAGTGAGCAATAGAGTTTAGTGTGACATCTGCTGAGGCCTGTGGAAGAATTCACTGCTGCGGCAGTGAGCAAAAGAGTTTGGTGTGACGTCTGCTGAGGCCTGTGGGAAAAATCACTGCTGCGGCAGTGAGCAAAAGAGTTTGGTGTGACATCTGCTGAGGCCGGTGGAAGAATTCACTGCTGCGGCAGTGAGCAATAGAGTTTGGTGTGACGTCTGCTGAAGCCTGTGAGAGAATTCACTGCTGCGGCAGTGAGCAAAAGAGTTTGGTGTCACGTCTGCTGAGGCCTGTGGGAGAAATCACTGCTGCGGCAGTGAGCAATAGAGTTTGATATGACGTCTGCTGAGACCAGTGGGAGAATTCACTGCTGCGGCAGTGAACAAAAAGTTAAGTATCACATCTGCTGAGGCCCGTGGGAGAAATCACTGCTGCGGCAGTGAGAAATAGGAGTTGGTATGATGTCTGCTGCAAGAAGGTAGGAGACGTTGTTGCCAAGGAGGAGAGTAATAGAGTTTGGTATCGTATCTTCTCTGGGAATGGTGAAAGAAATCACTGCTGCGGCAGTGAGAATTAGAGCTTAGTATGGTGACTGTCTGCTGCAAGAGTGGTAAAAATTTGAGTTCTGCTGTAAGTCAACTGAAGCAAAAAATAGTGTCTATTCAGTTCAGTTCTGATCAGTGAGAACTCAATTGCATGTAATGACTGTGCAGGGGTTTACGAAGTTTAGTTTAGCTATGAGCAGCTCTACTGTAGACAGTAAAAGCCACTGCGGTCATAGTTGATGGGTTAGAAATCGCTGATGTGGGAGTAAAATTGTAAATTTTGTAGGGGAAATTCACTGCTGCGGCAGTGAAGTAATAAGTGATTTGTAAGGGTAAATCACTGCAGTGTCACTAAGAGATAACAGAGCTGATTTGAAAATGGTGGGAAATGTCACTGCTGCGGCAGAGACATACTGAAGAATTTCTGGAAGACAAGACCCGAAGAGAGGGAAGCGAGGGTCCAAGATGTACAGTTTCCTGAAAGAAATCTCAAGGTGATGGCTTCCGGTGCTGTTGAAATCATTTTAAGTTTGAGTACGACTTTAGAAAGCTCAGCTGGCCAGCAATGCGACAATGCCAAGACAGTGTTTCTTTGAGCATAAAAAGCTATTTTCACGAATATATGACTCGGCCTGAAGGTCAGAAGCGGGTAATCATCCGTGCTCAGTCAATTTATCTTTCCTTCGCTGTCTGTTTGGGCTTGTTAAGAACAAATCTACACAGCCTCTGTAGAAATCAGCATGGTACACATTATCATTAACTTATGTATAGGCGTAGAACAAGAAGGGCATGAACTTACAGAAAAAGGAAAAAGCATGTGAATATAGTGGTTGCTGCGGTTTTTGCAATCCTCTGCGGTTGGTTCGTCATTAACATGGTATTGTGATGATTGCAACAGCCCAATGGGAATCTTGTGGTTGCTGAGAAATGGCATGGCATGTATGGGTTATTAATCAATTAATAGCAGGGCACTGCTGACCAAAGTTTAGTTTAACTGTATTAGTTCGGCAGAACTTGATCTGCATTTGTTGGGACAATAGATTACGGTGCACTCCATTGAATTGTCCCAATGGAAGGAAATGCTTAGGAGGCCATTCCTTGACCACAGGGTAGTGGACACGGGAAGCCCAGGGAGAAATCACTGCTGAGGCAGACAAGTAACAAAATGTAATCATGAACCTGCTGTAAAACGAAGTAATAAAGAAATGTAATGTGCTAATGAAACGGGTGAGACATCAAGTACTGATGATACAAGCCATTTAAAGTATTCTACTTCATAAGCCAAAGTATGTAGCATCAGGGCACATATTTTTAGTGCTGACATATGGGCCGAATCCAATGGGACATGTTAGAAAAGGATAGAAAACACCCAGAAAGGCAGAGGTTCTACAGCAGCAGTATGGGTTGGGGCTGCTATGTGAGAGGCTGTAAAGTTCTTTGCGGAGGCAGCCTCACACTAGGATACCTGTGAAAGAAGTTTGTAGAAAGGAAGGAAACAGGTATGCTAAGCAGCAGCCAGAGCGGTTCTTTTTGCGGAGGCAGCCTCACGCTAGGTCACTTCTGGAAGAAAGGTTCTGGGAAAAGAAGGGAGATTATATACCAAGGAGAAGCCGGAGCGGTTCCTTGTTGCGGAGGCAGCCTCACACTAGGGCACCTGTGGAAGAAAGGCTGTAAATGGAAAAGAAATAGGTATGCAAAGCAGCAGCCAGAGCGGTTCTTTTGCGGAGGCAGCCTCACGCTAGGGCACTTCTGGAAGAAAGGTTCTGGGAAGAAAAGAGAGATATATACCAAGGAGAAGGCAGAGCAGTTCCTGTTGCGGAGGCAGCCTCACGCTAGGGCACTTCTGGAAGAAAGGTTCTAGGAAGAAAAGAGAGAGAGAGATATACCAAGAAGCAGCCAGAGCGATTCCTTGTTGTGGAGGCAGTCTAACGCTAGGGGCCACCTTGGAGACATCTGAGGAGGAAGAAAAAGGAGACGAGCGAACATGGGTGTGTTTTGGGTGAAGCAAGGTAAAATGTGAATTACCACTTTAGTTGATGGGGATCTGAAAAGGCATGATAATGGATAGTCAGGATAAACAATATTAAAATCTCAATTAGTGAAATGCACCCAGTAAATCTGATTTAGATCG